>NW_015389901.1:52326-58646 GCF_001527695.2 Protobothrops mucrosquamatus
TCCTCCTCCTCCTCCTCCTCCTCCTCCTCCTCCTCCCTTCTAGCACTGACGATGTCCCCTAGTTGGGTCATGAAACATCTGCAAGAAAACCGCCCAGCATTTGAGAGCCTGTCGGACCCCAGAGTTGAACCCTGAGCTGCAGAGATCCTTTTGAGCAGGTTCTGTGGAGGGAAGGGGAGCTCTGACCTTCCCTCTCCCTCAGCTGGGCCACTCTGTTCTTCTTCCCTGCAGGCTGGCCATCACCAACGCCACCATGACCGGGACGCTCCTGAAGATGACCGACAGGAGCCACCGGCAGAAGCTGCAGCTGAAAGCCCTGGACACCGTGCTCTTCGGCCCGCCTCTCCGTGAGTGACCCTCCGGCGTGCCAGGATGCTGGAAGCCAGATTTGGGGAGGGGGGGAGGGGGGCTCGGACTTCCACTCTCGTCGCCCTGAGCTAAGCTAAGGCCAAGGAATTGTGGGAATGTGAGTTCAAGCCCCTTGAAGGACCGAAGGCCAGGACGGATTTCCCAGCAGCCCTGAAGCGGTGTGACCTCCTCCCTTGTGGCTTGGCCCTCGCATTTCTGAGGAAGCGTGACCGGTTGTGAGCGTGATCACAACTCTTTTGAGGTTTGCAGCGACGCCGTGAAGGCCAGCTGCGACTCTTCTGTGAGGGGGAAGTGGAGGAGAAAACGCTGGAAGGCTGCCCCTCCGTGGTGGGACCCCCGTGTCCTGGGGAGGGGCCCGGTTTTAAACGCAGCTGGAGGGCAAACATGGTTTGCGTGGGGCCCCCTCCTGCCTTCTGTGGAAAAAAGGTTGCAAGACGACTTGCGACAGTGACGGGCAGGCTTCATTACAGTCGTATGTCGAGGAGTGGCTCAGAGTTCTTATTTATTTTATTTATTAAATTTATACACTGCCTATCTTGCCATTACACTATTCTAATAATAATAACTCTAATAATAATAACACTAATAATAACAACACTAATAGCAATAATAATAATACTAATAATAATAACAACAACAACAACAATAAGAGTTGGAAGGGACCTTGGAGGTCATCTAGTCCAACCCCCTGCTCAGGCAGGGAAACCTTATACCATTTCAGACAAATGCTTGTCCTATCTCTTCTTAAAAACTTCCAGTGTTGGAGCATTCACAGCTTCTGGAGGCAGGTAGTTCCACTGGTTAATTGTTCTAACTGTCAGGAAGTTTCTCCTTAGTTCTAGGTTGCTTCTAGGTTGAAGGGCTTTTCGTTTTTAGTTTTTTAGTTTTAACCCCCCAGTCCAGGTAGTCCTCGACTTACAATGATTCACTTAGTGACCGAAGTTACAAAGGTACTGAAAAAAAGGAGCCTTTTTCACACTTAATGACGGTTGTAGCATCCCCACGGTCACGTGATCAAAATCCAGACGCCTGGCGACTGGTTCATATTTATGACGGTCGCAGAGTCCCGGGGTGTCTGTGTGTCACGTGATCCCCTTTTGCGACTTCCCGACAAGCAAAGTCAACGGGGGAAACCGGGTTCACTTAACAACTCTGTAGCTACCTAAACAACTGCAGTGATTCACTTAACAACGGTGCTAAGAAAGGTCGTAAAACGAGGCAAAACTCACTTAATTGTCTTTCTCAGCAATGGGCATTTTGGATTCAGCTGTGATTGTAAGTCGAGGATTGCCTGTAAATGCAATGGGAATGTCGCTTTTGTTTTGTTTCCTAGTTGCGTTACCTGGGGTGCGTCTTTGTGTTTGTGTTGGAACTCACACGCTTTTACTGGGAGCGTTCCTATTTTATCACCAGGAAGCTCTCGGTACACTGAAGAAGTAAATAGATCTGGCTGGGTGGAGTCTCTTTATGGCCTGTGAGAAGAGGACCGTTCAAACTCATTTGCTGCATGTTGGAGGCTTTCAGACTTAATTTTGTGCCTTTCTGTGGCGGTTTTGTGTGTGTGTCTGTGTCTGTGTGTATTTAAAGGAATAGTTTAGAGAAAGGGCAGAGAGAGACCTCAAGGGATTATGACTGTATATCTGTATATTCTTCTAATGCTGAGAGATTTCCGAGTTGTGTATATAACGGCTTATGAGTCCTTAACCACTTTACGATTTGTTTAAAATTTGAGTGGCTATATTGGGCCTATTTTTGTGTGTGTGTGTTTATTTGCTGTTGGACCTGGAGCACTTCATTTCAGCTCTCCACACCAGTGTTTCTCCACATAGGCCCCGTGAAGACCTGCGGACTTCAACTCCCAGAATTCCCCAGCCAACATGGGCTACCTGGGAGTTGAAGTCCACGTGTCTTAAGGGGGCCTGTGTGGAGAAACGCTGCTCCCTACATCATGGGTAGGCAACCTTGGCTGTTTTGTGACTTGTGGACTTCAACTCCCAGAATTCCTGAGCCAGCCATGCTGAGGGCAAAGGGAGAGGTTTCCATGTTGAGCCAAGCTGGCTCAGGAATTCTGGGAGTTGAAGTCCATGAGTCATAAAAGGGCCATAGTTCCCCCATGCTGCCTCAGGAATTCTGGGAGTTGAAGTCCACCAGTCATGAAGGGGCCATAGTTCCCCCAGGCTGGCTCAGGAATTCTGGGAGTTGAAGTCCACGAGTCATAAAAGAGCCAAGGTTGCCTACCCCTGCCATAGGTCATGTGTTACGTATCGACCCGGGGTATCCAACTTGGGTGACTTTTAAGACTTGTGGACTTCAACTCCCAGAATTCCCTAGCCAGCATGGGCTACCTGGGAGTCGAAGTCCATGCATCTTAAGGGGGCCTGTGTGGAGAAACACTGCTCCCTACATCGGGTAGGCAACCTGGGCTCTTTTATGACTTGTGGACTTCAATTCCCAGAATTCCTGAGCCAGCCATGCTGAGGGAAAAGGGAGAGGTTTCAAGCTGAGCCATGCTGGCTGAGGAATTCTGGGAGTTGAAGTCCACAAGTCATGAAGGGGCCATAGTTTCCCCCATGCTGGCTCAGGAATTCTGGGAGTTGAAGTCCACGATTCATAAAAGAGCCAAGGTTGCCTACCCCTGACCTACATCAACAATTTCTTGGGGAAAACGATCAAACTGGTCATGTGATCAGAATTTGGTTGCCTGGCAACTGGCATGCATTGACCACGATGGCAGCAACCCAGAGTCACGCCATCATCGCCTTTTGCCACCGTCTGACCAGCCGCCTCAACGGGGAAACCAGGTTCACTTAACAACTTCAGCGATTTGTGGCGAAACAGGCCATAAAGTGAGGCAAAACTCACTCAGCCACAGCCTGTCTTAGCCAGGGAACATTTGGGCTCACTTGAGGTCATGAGAACTGCCCGTCTCAAGCTATGCTATGTTGGCACCCTGGTGAAAAGCAAATTTACCTCAGCGAAGGATCCCCTGCCACTCCGGCAGGGCAGAGCCAAGGCCGTGAGCCTCGTCGGATGGAAGCTCAGCCGAGGGCAGCCTGGCCACCTCAGGTGCTCCTTCCAGGAAAGCCAGCCTGGGCCGGTTCCTGCAGAGCAGAGCGGCCCTTCGTGGGGCTTCTTCTGCCAGGCCACAAGCCCAGGTGGAAGGTGTCCATCCCCACCCGCTGATCCTACACAGGCCGCCGGTGATGGCTCCGTCGTAGGTTTCTCCATTGTGAGCAGGAGTTGGAACTGGTCCGAGCAAGTTGGCGGCCAAAGGGCTGCCGTGCTGCTCCTGGAGAACCTCTCCTCCTGTTGCGTGTTTCACAATACGTGAACAAGAAGCAACAGGTGGAGGATCGTCAGGAGGAGATCCTGCCTGGAACCGAGGAGAAATTTCCTGGCGGAGAGAATGATTAATGAATAGAACGGCTTCCCTGCAGAGGTTGTGGGTGCTGCATCGTTAGAAAAGATTGGACAGCCATTTGCCTGGGATGCAGTAAAGTCTCCTGCCTTGGGCAAGGGTTGGACTAGAAGACCTCCCAAGGTCCCTTCCGGCTCCATGTTCTAGAAAAGCATGTTGCACCCCAAGAATCAGGGCTTTCCAACCCTGTGATGGGTGGGAACTGGATGTAGAAGGTCCCTGTCCCTCTGCTGATAGCCCACTCACACGAGGGACCCTTCCCCTGCCTGGTGGAGGAGCCTGCATGATGGCCTGTCTTGGCTTCTGATCGGAAGGGAAGATGATGCCACTTCTTGGATTCCTGGCCCAGCCCCTGAGCAAGCTTTGGAAACGGTCCTGGAGATGCAGGAGATCCTGGAGACATGCTCCAGCAGGTCCGGCCTCCTTCCTCAGCACTTGCTCCAACAACATTCCTGTCGTGTGTCGCTTGGTCTCCATATTCGGCCCAGCCTCTGTTTACCTCGTCAGAGCGCTGCGGATTTGGCCTGTGTTTTTGCACAGAGGTTGCTGTCCGAGGAATCCCATTGTGGGTGACCAGCCGTGGACTGAGCCCACGCAGATCCCCACCGGCGGATCCTCTTTAAGGCCTGAAGACTCCCCGGGGGCTTTTGCATCCCCTCTGTGAAAAAAAAAGTCCTGCTTATCCTTCTGCTGTTTTACTCAAGGAAGCTGCCGGCTGGTTCAGTAGCGATAAGGCAATTATCCTGCTTCATTAAGAACAGCAAGGCTGGATAAAGAAGAAATAACTCCTTAATACTTGGTGCAAAGGTTGAGCGTTGCTACCTATTGCCAAAAGAACAATCTTGGCTATGCTTTCTTTTTCTTTTTTTCCCCCCCTTTTGAGAAGAACAGCTCCTTCCTTTCTTTCTGCATAGATTTTTATCTTGCTGCAAACTGAAAAACATTCCTAATCTCTTTCTAAACCGCATTTTGGGCTACTTCCAGACCGATGGCTGTAAGTTTGTTGATTAAATTTATTCGCCACCCGTCTCTCTGCAAGAAGTCCAGGGATATATTATTCCTTACTAGTTGACACCCGTGAGAGCCTTGGCCAAAATCCATGCACAGTACGGCCTCTTGAGTTGCTGTTGCTAGTTTTAACTAAAACTGCGGGGCTGCCTTTCTCTAAAAGCCAAAAGGACACCCTAAAAATCCGCTTTTGGAGCTGCGTGTCTGAAGAGGGCATGGAAATCACGGCCAGGCCTCAGGGTGACATCTCTGCCGGAGACAGTTAGAACAATTAGCCAGTGGAACCACCTGCCTCCAGAAGCGGTGAATGCTCCAACACTGGAAGCTTTTAAGAAGAGACTGGACAGCCATTTGTCCGAAATGGTATAGGGTTTCCTGCCTGAGCAGGGGGTTGGACTAGATGACCTCCAAGGTCCCTTCCAACTTTTTATTATTATTATTATTATTATTATTATTATTATTATTATTATTATTATTATTATTATTATTATTATTATTATTATTATTATTATTATTATGCAGCAGGAGGGGCTTTGGCCACTTCCAAAAACTATGAAGGATTTTGACAGAAGGGTTTGGGGTAAAACATATTTATTTATTTACACTTCATATTTTTCAACCGCCCATCTCCCTCGGAGAGAGAGAGAGACCCTGGGCAGCGTACAACACAATCAATAAATTAAACTTTAAAATCAGAATGATTTAGGGATTACAAAAAAATTAAAGCGTAAAACCACATTATGAAAGTTTCAAAAGGTGAAAGAGTTCCAACACGGTGGATCATCGGTTGTTAATACAGGCAGTGGGGGGGGAGCAGAGGGGATGGGGTCACGAGGACAGCCAACCCCGGGGCTGTGAGGGCCCATGTGCCCCGCCACGCAAGGCTACACAGCCAAGTGCTCCAACACTGGAAGTTTTCAAGAAGAGACTGGACAGCCGTCGGTCTGAAATGGAATAGGGTTTCCTGCCTGAGCAGGGGGCTGGACTAGAAGACCTCTGAGGTCCCTTCCAGCTCTTGTGGTGCAGTTAAGTTGGCTAGATCTTTGGTGCTGCAGAGAAAGGAGGGTGGTCTTCCCCCCTACCAGGGTAGAGGCTGATTCTGCCCACCCGTCCTGAGCCATTCGGACGTCAGCCTTGAGAGCGAGGGGGCTTCCGGGGGGGGGGAGAACCCCCCCCCTTCCCTGGGGTCTGGAAGCCAGCAGGAGGTGGGCCTCCAGATCAGATCCAAGCGGGCCGAGCAGAGGCAGGAGAGGAGCTGGGTGGGGGGCTCCTTGTTGACGCTCTTCCGCCTCTGCTTCCCCAGTGACCCGTCACAACCACTTGAAAGACTTCATGCTGGTGGTCTCCATCGTCATCGGCGTGGGAGGCTGCTGGTTTGCTTACATCCAGAACCGCTACTCCAAGGAGCACATGAAGAAGATGATGAAGGACCTGGAAGGTCTGCACAGGGCCGAGCAGAGTCTCCACGACCTCCAGGAAAGGTGGGTTGGTTGGCTCCTCCTTCCAGCTGGAACCTGGGCGAGGA
>NW_015389901.1:59231-61201 GCF_001527695.2 Protobothrops mucrosquamatus
TCCTTCCTTCCTTCCTTCCTTCCTTCCTTCCTTCCTTCCTTCCTTCCTTCCTTCCTTCCTTCCTTCCTTCCTTCCTTCCTTCCTCGCTCTGGGATGAACGTCGGATGAATTCCCCGCAGGGTGAGGGTGGTGGAGCCTCCACGGGGCTCCTCCTTGCACGTCAGGGAGTTGGTTGCCCCCGGCCCACTTCTTGTTTCAGTTGGAAGTGTTCCGGCATGTCCCCAAGAGGTGCTGCCGAAGGAGACGTGATCCAGTAACAGGACAAAAGGGGGTGGGGGGGATCCTTGGTGCTCTCTGAGCTTGGTGGCTTTCTTGCTGGCGTTTGGCTTCCATGTTGACTCAGGAATTCTGGGAGTTGAAGTCCACGGATCGCCACAGTTGCCCACCCCTGACCCAAGGCAGTGTCCTTGGGCTGATGGAGGCTAAGGCCCTCCCCTTGGAGTGAGAGACATCACAAGCACGCTGGCTGAGGAATTCTGGGAGTTGAAGTCCACAAGTCACAAAAGGGCCAAGTTTGAAGACCCTCTGGACTTCTGGCTGAGGAATTCTGGGAGTTGAAGTCCACAAGTCATCCAAGGGCCGAGTTGGAAGACCCCTGCACTAAACTTACAAGAACTCCCTGTAGCATAGAATTAGATCCAGGGGTCTCCACCTGGGCCCTCCGGTGGTTGGAAAAAAGCCTCTGTGGCAGAAAGGGAGGGGGCTGAAACGAGCTCCTCGCTCTCTTCTCCCTGGCATCCCCGCCTGCCCCAGATCTCCCCTCCCCCCGTGAGGTTCTCCCCCCAGACCCTCCTGCGAGAGGAGGTGGCCCTGAACCCAAACGAAGGAGATTTGGAAGATCTCCCGAGGAACCCTGGGACGGTCCCTCCCTGCCCTCCTTCCTGCTTTGCCCTTGCTCTCCTCTGGGTCTCCTCTCCAGCCCTTCTGCCAGGTTTCGGCCGCGGCTGCTGCTGCTCCTCCACAAGGCCTCCTGGGCCTCGGGACCTCAGGAGGCCTCCCTGCCCTCGGCCTTCCCTCCCGGCCGCGCTCGGCCCTGCTCTTCCTCGGCTGGGCCCTTCCTGCACCCGCCCCAGGGCCCATCGTCCCCCGCCTCTTTCCCAGGCTGCAGAAGGCCCAGGAGGAGCACCGCACGGTGGAGGTGGAGAAGGTCTCCCTGGAGAAGAGGCTGCAGGACGAGATCAGCATCGCCAAGCAAGAGGCGCACCGGCTGCGGGAGCTGCGCGAAGGGACGGAGAACGAGCTCAGCAGGCAGAAATACGCCGAGCAGGAGCTGGAGCAGGTACGTCCGGTGGGGAGGGGAGGAGTGGGGAGGGAGGTGAGCAGCCCCTACTAGGGACCTGGGGTCCTTGGCGCCTTCCGAGCTGGGTGCTTTTCTTGCAGAGGTTTCATGACCCCACGAGGGGATGTCGTCAATGCTGCTGCTGCTATGATGATCATAGCACTGATGCTGTTACCTAGTCGGGTCATGAAACGTCTACAAGCAGCCAGGCTCAGAGGGCACCCAGGACCCCCCAGGTCGGCCCTTAGCTCAGCAGACTCTCTTTTAGCAGTAACAGGAGAAGGCCTGTCCAGTCTGACGGACTGACATCGTGATTGCGCTCCTGTTCACTCGTCCTCGTCCTCCTTGCTAACCCTCCTCCCTTCCAGCACTGATGATGTTACCTAGTCCGGTCATGAAATGTCTGCAAGAAAACCATCCAGCTCAGAGAGTGCCCAGGACTCCACCGTCTTTCCTTCCTTCCTTCCTTCCTTCCTTCCTTCCTTCCTTCCTTCCTTCCTTCCTTCCTCCCTTCCTCCCTTCCTCCCTTCCTCCCTTCCAGCACTGATGATGTTTCCTAGTTGGGCCATGAAACGTCTGCAAGAAAACTGCCCAGCTCAGAGGGCACCTAGGACCCCACCATCTGTCTGTCTTTCTTTCTTTCTTTCTTTCTTTCTTTCTTTCTTTCTTTCTTTCTTTCTTTCTTTCTTTC
>NW_015389901.1:63141-74215 GCF_001527695.2 Protobothrops mucrosquamatus
GCTCTCGGTCCCCTCCTTCAGGCTGAGAAGATCAAAAAGAAGCGCAACACCCTGTTTGGCACCTTCCACGTGGCCCACAGCTCCTCCCTGGACGACGTGGATCACAAGATCTTGACGGCCAAGTGAGTTTGTGCTGCGGATCATCTCCCCCCCCAGGCAGCCTTGGCGGTGGGGGCGTGGCCTGCCCAGTGGGGGGGAGCCCAGGCAGGGACCCCCACTCGCCCGTCAGGCTGTGACCCACAAAGTGGCAGCAGCGACGCTTGGAAGGGGGGGAAGAGGAGACGGGCTTTATGAAGTTTGCCATGGTTACTAAGCGAATCATTGCGATTGTTAGGCGAATCATGTGGTCATTAAGCGAAGCCAGCTTCCCCTGTTGACTTTGCTTGCAGGAAGCAGCCGGCAAGGTTGCCAGTGGCGGTCACGTGACTCCGGGAGGCTGCCACCGTCTTAAATAGTGGTAGTCCTCGGCTTACAACCACAGTTGGGCCCAGAATTTCTGTTGCTAAGTTGTTCAATGAGTTTTGCCCGATTTTATGACCTCAATACATGTCAGTTGCCAGTTGTGATCAACCTCCATGGGGTGCTGCAACGGTCGTGTGAGGACTGGTCCTAAGTCACTTTATTCAGTGCCCTTGTAACGTCAAATGGTCACTAAACGAATGCCTGTAAGTCGAGGATGACCTGTAGTGTTGCCTGGGGGGGGGCAGGACCCCATGACAGTTGTGCTGGCCGGCCTGGACTCTTCCGCCCCCCCCCCCCGGTCCCGCCCTTGTCTTGATCCCCCTCTGCCCCCCCCCAATACAAGATACCTGAGATGCAGATAACTTGGCTGTTAACATCTCATGATTGATGTTGATGGCTTTTATTTAGTATTCTGTGACGATCCCCAAGTGCCGAACCTTTTGGTTTAGGATGATTCTGTTCTATGACGATTATGATCATGATTTATCACTTGCCGTTTATACGAACACTGAGAGCTTCTGCACCGGAGGGAAATTCCTTGTGTGTCCAGCCACACTTGGCCAACAAAGAAACCAATTTCTATATTTCATATTCTATTTCTATTTCTATTGTATATTCCATATTCTATATTATTCTACATTCCACATTCCGTATTCTATATTATTCTATATTATTCTATATTTTATGTTCTATATTATTCTATAGTCTCTGAAATTTCATTTTAATGTATGCTGATAAGTGTATATTCACAGTGTCAATAAAGTTATTATTCTGTTCTGTTCTCTTCTCTTCTCCTCTTCTAATTCTATTCTATTCTGTATTTCTCTTCTCTTCTATTCCTATTCTCTTTTATTCCTCTTCTCTTCTCTTCTATTCTGTATTTCTATTCTATTCTATTCTATTCTATTCTGTATTTCTGTTCTATTCTATTCTATTCTATTCTATTCCTATTCTCTTTTATTCCTCTTCTCTTCTCTTCTGTATTTCTATTCTATTCTATTCTATTCTATTCCTATTCTCTTTTATTCCTCTTCTCTTCTGTATTTCTATTCTATTCTGTATTTCTCCTCTTCTCTTCTCTTCTATTCCTATTCTATTCCTATTCTCTTCTCTTCTCTTCTATATTTCTATTCTATTCTATTCTATTCTATTCTATTCTATTCTATTCCTATTCTCTTTTATTCCTCTTCTCTTCTCTTCTGTATTTCTATTCTATTCTATTCTATTCTATATTCTATTCTATTCTATTCTATTCTATTCTATTCTATTCTATTCTATTCTATTCTATTCTATTCTGTATTTCTCCTCTTCTCTTCTATTCCTATTCTATTCCTATTCTCTTCTCCTCTATTCTATATTTCTCTTCCTATTCTATTCTATTCTATTCTATTCCTATTCTCTTTTATTCCTCTTCTCTTCTGTATTTCTATTCTATTCTGTATTTCTCCTCTTCTCTTCTCTTCTATTCCTATTCTATTCCTATTCTCTTCTCTTCTCTTCTATATTTCTATTCTATTCTATTCTATTCTATTCTATTCTATTCTATTCTATTCCTATTCTCTTTTATTCCTCTTCTCTTCTCTTCTGTATTTCTATTCTATTCTATATTCTATTCTATTCTATTCTATTCTATTCTATTCTATTCTATTCTATTCTATTCTATTCTATTCTGTATTTCTCCTCTTCTCTTCTATTCCTATTCTATTCCTATTCTCTTCTCCTCTATTCTATATTTCTCTTCCTATTCTATTCTATTCTATTCTATTCTATTCTATTCTATTCTATTCTATTCTATTCTATTCTATTCTATTCTGTATTTCTATTCTATTCTATTCTATTCTGTATTTCTATTCTATTCTGTATTTCTATTCTGTTATTCCATTCCACCCCACTCCACTCTCTCTCCTCTCCCTCTCTCTGCGGCCCCCTTACTCTCCTCTCCTCCCTTCCCCTCCAGGCAGGCGCTGAGCGAGGTGACGGCCGCCTTGAGGGAGCGGCTGCACCGCTGGCAGCAGATTGAGCTGCTCTGCGGCTTCCAGATCGTCAACAACCCCGGCATCCCCACGCTGGTGACGGCCCTCAACATCGACCCCAGCTGGATGGGGGGCCCCCCCAGGGCCAACACCTCCCACTTCATCATGACGGACGACGTGGACGACCTGGACGAAGAGATGGTCTCCCCCATGTCCATGCAGTGTAGGTGGAGGCGGGGAGGCCCCAGCTGGGGACAGGCGGGCCTCGGTTTCCCCTTGGCAGGGACTGCCCCCCCTCCTTTGGGTCACTTCTCCTGGACACACCCCCCCCCGAGGAGCCAGTCACACACACACACACACAGCCGGTCCATCCCCATCTTCAGTGGAGGAGGCTTCAGAAGGTTTATGGGTAGTCCTCAACTTACGACCACAGTTGAGCCCAAAATTTCCGTGGCTAAGCGAGACAGTTGCTCAGAGAATTTTGCCCCATTTCATGACCTTTCTTGCCCCGGTCGTTAAGCGAATCACCATAATTGTGAAGTTAGTGACCCGGTTGTTAAGTGAATCTGGCTTCTCCGTTGACTTTGCTGGTCAGAAGGTCACAAAAGGGGATCGATCCCGTCACCCTGCGACGGTCATAAGTATGAACCACTTGCCAAGCTCCTGAATTTTGATCACGTGACCACGGAGAGGTTGCCACGGTCGTTAAGTGTAAAAAAAAAAAAAGGTCATAAGTCGGTTTTCTTAGTGATGTTGTAACTTCGAACAATCACTGAGTGAACGGTTGTAAGCCGAGGACTGCCTCTCCTTCGTCTTAACTCTGAGAAAAGCAGCAGATGAGCAGGCCTCAGCTCCCTTGTGCTTAACCCTAGCAGTGCCCCTGAGCATCCACAGAGTGCTTTTCTCAGTACCCAGTTCAGTTGGGCACCTGCAAGAGGACGCAGAGGGGAGGGGGCTGCAGGTTTGGAAGTCTCGGGGTACAGGTAGCCCCCCCTGGCCCTTTGGGTCTGTCCTGGGGGGTGGGAAGGCCCCCCCCAGAAAGAAGCCAAGCGGGGCGGAGGGGGAAGCCCTCACTGAGGTCCTGAGCTGGGAAGGGCCCCCATTCCCTCCAGGGTCTGGGCTTGGGCGGGGGGCAGGAAGGACCAGGCAGAGACCCCCACGGAGGGGGATCTGGTCGCTGAGCGTCTTGGGGAGCTCCCGCGGACCCCCGAACCGCCGATGCCAATGACGCTTTCTCTCTCCCCGCCTGCCCTCCTCGCTAACGCCAGACATCGCCTCGCTTCTGGGGCACCAGTACGGCGACCGCTCGTCTGTCTGCTCGGAGGATCCGGCCTTCTGGAAGTGCCCCGGTTGGAGCCGTCTTCTCTCGGATTCACTTTCACACACACACACCCCCCAGACTAAACTCCGCCGGCCGAGCCCCTCGGCCTGCCCCACCCCTGGGGGGCTTCTCCTTTCTCGCCTAGCCGCTAATCTCACACACCCCCTCTGCCCTCACCGCTTCTCTCTCTCTCTCTCTCTGCTAACCCCTTCCGGAGGGCAGCGCCCATCGTCGGAACGAAGAACCGCTGGCAGGGGGGGGCAGAAGCCCCGAGAGCAAGCCGGAGGGCCGGGCTGGGGCAGGACGGTGGGGGGGGGCAGGGGTCTTCCCAAGAGAGGCGGCCCTATTCCCTTGATTTCTTTTGCCAGGATAAGTAAGGCAGGCAGAGAACGTGGACACACACACACAGACATACACACACACCCCCTTCCTGGTTGTCTTCCCTTTAGAGCAGGGGTTTCCAACCTTGGCAACTTTTAAGACTTCTGGACTTCAACTCCCAGAATTCCCCAGCTCCAACCCGCCCTGGGGTGCCCAGGCCAAATCTTATCTCCGCAGGGATGATGTTTTAAACCAGGGGTAGTCAACCTTGGCTCTTTTATGACTCGTGGACTTCAACTCCCAGAATTCCTGAGCCAGCTTAGCTGGCTCAGGAATTCTGGGAGTTGAAGTCCACGAGTCATAAAAGAGCCAAGCTTGACTACCCCTGTTTTAAACGGAAGGGAGCCCCCACGGGGAAGGCCCTTCTTGTTCCCATCGGATGGACCCCTGACATCTCCTGCCTGCCTGCTCAGGTGGGCCAGGTGGAGGCAACTGGGAAAAGACGGCCCTTCAAACGACAGGGAGGGAGCCACCACGGGGAAGGCCCTTCTTCCTGGTCCCGCCAGGTGGACCTCCTTCGTGGAGCCGTTCGTTGCCAGCACATTTTCCCACTCCAGAATATCCCCCTTTTCCTGGAAAGAGGTGCAGGAGGGCCCCCGAGACTTTGTCCACCCCAGAGACGAGCATTGGGGCGGGGCGGGCGCTCCGAAGGGAAGAGGGCTGGGGTGGGTGGGGGGAGATGGGGCCGAAGGGTTCTCCCAGCCGGCTGCTTCTTCGCTTCCCAGCAGGGCCCTGATTCTTCCTCGTGTCTTTGGTGCACCGGGTGACCCCTTGTGCCCCGTTTGCATCCCACTTGGGGCACCGTGGGGCTGGGGCCAGTTGTTGACGGGCAGCTGGGTGGCAGATACACTGTCTTGCGTGCTTCGGCCAGGATTTGGGAACGCTCACCGCCCTTGGCTGCCTGCACCACAGGGAGAAGAAACAGGGAGGGCTCCGGGGGGGGGGGGAGGAAAGCCAGACAGCCACTGCCCCCCCTCCACCCCCATCCTCCCTCCTTCCCTCCACCCTCATCCTCCCTCCCAGCAAGACAGACACGAAGGCAGCCCCCTCGTGGACCAGCGCCGTTTGGGGCAGCCTCTCCCTCCCTAACTGGGCCTTCTCTCCTTCTCTCCTCCCAGCTCCCGCCTTGCCAAGCAGCGTCGTTCGCCAGCGCCTGGTGGACCCCCAGCATTCCTTGGGATCGCAGAGGTTGGTAGAGGGTCACCCGCAGGCCCCCGGCCAGGGGGAATTGGGAGCGCTGGTGCATTACCTGCCCGGTGGCAGGGTCACTCTGCGCCGAATGCCCAGCCTCTCCAGCGGCGGCAGCATCGACGTCCCAGCAGCTCCTCCTCCGTACTCCTCCTCCTCCTCCTCCACCGCTCCCACCTGCCACGGGCTGCCCATCCTGTACCACCACACCACCTCCTCCTACATCCTGCAGATGGACGCCCTGCCCCCTCCCGACGTCACCTCGAGCACGCACAGCCAGGCGGAGAGCTTGGGGTACCGTCCTGCCCGCTCGGCCTGGGCACCTGCCCCCTCCTCTAACCTCTGGCTTGCTGCTGGCAGCCGCTGCACGGGGTGTGGTGCCTGCTGTGACGTCCCGTGAAGCCCACTAACTGCACCGTGAACTCTCTGGGCCCTGGGTCGGAGTGTGGCTGCGTTTGCTGTGTGCTCGAAGCGCTGGGTGGCTCCCGCCCACCGGTCTGTGTGGCCCGGCTTCCGCTGAGGCGGCTCGGCCACTCGCCTAGGCCGGCTGCCCGGGAGGACAGCAGCAGCGCTTAGACTTGTACGCCGCCCCACAGGGCTTCAGCGTACTCTCTGTACGACGGCGGCAGCGTTATTTGCATGCAGGTAGTCCTCGACTTACAGCGGTTCATTTAGTAACTGTTCAAAGTTGCAACGGTCCTGAAAAAGGGCACTCTTGACTGTTTTTCACATTTACAACTATTGCAGCATCCCCCGTGGTCACGTGATCAGAATTCAGATGCCTGGCAACCGACTCGTATTTACGACGGTCGCAGTGTCCCCCTGGGGGAGGGGTCACGTGATCCCCTTTTGCGACCTTTTGACAAGCAGACTCAATGGGGGAGCCAGATTCGATTAACGACCGTGTTACCAACTTAACCGCTGCAATGATTCTTTTAACAACGGTGGCAAGAAAGTGGGGCATAACCCACTTAACAACCGTCTTGCTTAGCAACAGGAATTTTAGGCTCCACTGTAGTCGTAAGTCGAGGACTACCTGCATTGCCCCCAACAATCTGGGTCTTCATTTTACTGACCTGGGAAGGACGGAAGGCGGAGTCAATCTTGAGCTCAGTCAGGCTCAAACTCCCGGCTATGGTCAGAGCCAGCCTGCAATGCTGCATTTTAACCACTAGGAGGAGCCCCTCTGGCCCCTGGAGGGCAGGATGAAGCCAGGAGCGCTTTGATGCGCCCGGGAGGACCGAGGCCTGTTTCCGGGCACAACCCCCACCCCCCACCCCGAGCCTTGGCTCCCCTCTGCTGGGGAGGGGCAAGAGGCCCTTCCGGAGCATCTCTAGTAGCCCATCACGTTGGACCCCGAGGGGGCTGCAAATGGCTGCAGCGTTCCCTGTCCTCGGTCTGCAGGCAGATGCACTGCAGCCTGGGCTGTACCCCCCCCTCCGGAAGAGGGAAACACCCCTCCCGTCCAGAGACTCTTCCCCCCCCCCAGGACTTTCGTGGTGGGATTCTTTTGCAGGGTCTGGAAGAATTGTGGGACCCCCCCTCCCATGCCACCTGCCCTCCCCATCCCCACCCACCTGCCTCTGCGCATCAGCCTACGGGGGGGGGTCTTTGAGGGTGCCATGGGGGAAGCTGCTTGCAGACCCAGAGGCAGTCCAGCGCTCACACTAGGAAGGAACTGGGGAGGGGGGGCGTTGGAAGGCAGCCGCTTCCAGGTGCCACCGCATGCGAGGGCGTGGGTTGGGGTCCTTCCAGACCCACAGACTTACCTCTTCTCATCTGCCTCCCCTCCCTCCAGGGACCTGGTCCACTCGGATTCGGACTCCTCCATCCCGCACCTGAGTGACCACCCGCGGGCGGCCATTTCCATGCCCAAGTTGCGTCCCGGCCTGCTGAACAAGTCGGCCGAGGAACAGCAGCTCCAAACGGAGTCCGGCGAGTCGGAGAGCCCGCTGACGATGAAGAAGGTGCCGGTGCTCAACCACCACGGGGGGCTGGAGAAGGCGGCCAGCCTGGGGGAGCTGGGCCCGGTGGGGGCCCGTTCGAGGGACTCCTCTCGGTCACACAGCCCCAGCTCCACCGAGCCCGACACCCCCTCGCCGCCTGCCAATGGCCGCACCGCACTCTCCCTCCTGTCCGGCAAGGCGAACAGCCGCATCCCACACCTGGCGGCCAAGAAGACGGGCGCGGCAGGTGAGGAGGACAGTGGCTCCACCGGCGAGGAGACCGACTCAGGCCCCGGGAAGAAGAAGTTCCCGCTTAAGATCTTCAAGAAGCCCCGGAAGTAGCTGGCGGACGGGGAAGGACCGGGCAAGCCGCCCTGTGCTGTCCTCCACCGGACCAGATTCGCCCCGTGGTGACAGAGAGACGCTCTTTGCTGGGGGGGCCTCCTGGGGCCAGAGTGCCCTGCTTGGCTGCGCATGGCTTGCACCCGCTGCCCCCCTTCTGCCCGCCGCTCTCCTCCGGGCGGCTGGAGCAGGGTCACCTCGACAGGCGCCCCTGGACCGCAGCCGCCCCTCTGGCGCAGAACCAAAGCTTTGCGGCCCTCCTGGCTGGTCGGTGCAGCCGGGTAGAGGATGGCGACGCTTCGGGCTCCTGGCTGCCTCCTGGACCAGCCAGAGTGGCCGTGCGGGAGCCCCTCGCGCTGGGTCTCAGGGCAAGGAGGAAGGCGGCCGTCCGGCCAGCAAGGCGGCTGCCAGGGGGCAGCTCTTTGGGCCAGCCAGCTGCTTTTCGTAAAACTGTTTTGAATCTAATAAAGCATGTAGACTATTTTAATAGGTTCAACCGTGTGGTGTCCTTCTGGGATGGCTGCGGGGACGGCCAGAAGCGCTGTTGCCCCCCCCTCCCAGGCCCAACCAAAAGATGGCCTTTCTTTCCTCTTAAGGGCCTGGGGGTGTTTTCCTAGGCAACAATCCTGCCTTCTTGGCCGGCGGAACTCTCCGCCACTGGCCAGAAGGTCCCGTGCCAAAGAGCCCAGATTCCCCGGCAGGGAGACCAGCCTGGGGACACAACATGCAGCACACGCAACGGCTCCTTGTCCTTCCCACGTAGGCACAACAGGTTTATTTGTCTGGTTTCCAGAAAGGTCTCTAAAAATGCTCGAGTTTGCGGTTCTCCCCACCACCCTTTGCAGAGGGCGATTCTTTGGAAAGCCCCCCATGTGTGAGGAGGAGGGAGGACACACTTGGCAAGATTGTGTAGTGTCTTCCTGTGCAGCCTCGGTGGGCGCCGGGAGCACCTGTAAGAAGACTCTCTAGAAAAACGATGTGTGTGTCTGTGTGTGTGTGTGGCTTTGTCCATCCAGGGGTCTCTGCCCAAAGGGTCCGTTGCCCATGTCCATTCCTGCCCCCGGTCTTTCTGTCACCCAGCTTTGGCCAGCAGGCAGATGTTGCCGCTTTGTCTGGGGCCGCGGCACAAGAGGCAGTGCAGGAGGCTGAGCCAGCCCAGGGCAGCACTGGAAACCTCCTGCCGGGGTGGAAAAGAGGCCGCCATGAATCGATTCCAAAGTGAGGCGCCAAGTGGAGGGCGTACAGGGAGTCCTCGACTTACGACCATTTGTAAATAACCGAGCAGCACTGAAAAAAGTGACTCACGTCCGTTTTTCACACTTAAAACAGTTGCTGTGTCCCTGTGGTCACGTGATGAAAATTCAGACACTTGGCAACAGGCATGTACTTAGGACGGTTGCGGTGTGATCCCCTTTTGCGACCTTCCGACCGGCAAAGTCCACGGGGAAGCCAGATCCACTTGTCAACCGTGCTCCTAACTTAACAACTGCAGTGATTCACTTAGCAACTGTGGCAAGAAAAATTGTAAAATGGGGCAAAACTCACTTTAACAACTGTCTTGCTTAGCAACCGGCATTTGGGGCTCGATCATAGTCGTAAGTTGAGGAGTTCCTATACTCTGGGCAGGGGAGGAGGACTGCCACAGGGCACAAAGCACCAAGGGCCTCTTTGATTTCGGAGAAAGGGCAGGCCCACCCCGGGAGGCTGCCGCAGTCGAGAGTCACTGCCTCATGGAGCAGCACAGCAACCGCCCTGGCCCAGCCCCCAGGCTTCTCTTGTGGGGGGCGGACATGGGGGCCCCAGCATCCTCAAGGCCGGCCCTCCCGGCCAGCAGCGGCAGCATCACTTCCGCAGCGTTGCTCTGACTGCAGGCCCCTCCAAAGGATGGCAAAGGTGGCTGGTCAGGTCCAGGTCGTAAGTGGACCGGCACAGATGCCTCCTCCTCCGTGGGCCCCACAGAATTAGGCCTCGCTGCGATCTGGCAGTTGCCAACTGCCCGTGAAGTCGCTGTCCGTCAAGTTCACGGTGTAGGGAACGTCGATGACCTGGTGGGACAGCTCACGGCCACTTGCAGAACGCCAGGAGTTCAGAGGTCGGATGGCTTTCCTGAACCGCTGCAACGACAGGACAGGAGACTTGCTCACTGGGCCAGATGCCCAACTGCCCACCTCCGCCATCGAGGGGATCGCCAGGAAAAGTCCCACGCGGATGTGCACCGGGGGATTTCAGGAGAGGCGAGAGGGCGTGGGCTCTCCACACAGCCCGGACAGTGTGTCTGCTTCCCGGAAGCTGGCCCCATCCCGCAACCCACTGGGTGCTCTCCCCGACTCACAGCAACCAGTGTCCCGGACTCCTTGCAGAGGGCAATGCCAGCCCAAAGCGGAATCTGAATGCAGCTCAGCACCCCCATGCAGACACCCAGCGCCTGGCCCCAGCGCGGGAACCGGTACGCTCCGTAGTGCAGTGTAGTGCCTGACAGGTCCATGAAGATGTAGAGGAGAATGAACTGTGAAGGGAGCAGAGAGGACAAGGATGGCAAAGGGGTAGGAGGACACCCCATTGCTGCCCAGAGTCTCCCCATAAGAGCTGTGGGGGCAGGAAGACCGCAAAGCCCACGCCTGGCCTACCATCAGCATGCCCGGCGTGAAGATCACCCAGCAGGCCTTGAAGTACGGCACCAGCTGCCTGCACCAGGGCGGGCACAGCCGGATCATGTCGACAATGTCTTGGCAAAACTGGTTCACGCCTGCCGGAAAGGAAATGGGTAGCGCACGGCTGTGGGGAAGCACCCTTGCCAGTCCGCCCCCCCTTGCTTCGGGTTTCTTTCACGCATCCCACACCGCCCCTCGGCCGGATGACAGCATGTTGCGCACAGCCACTGCCTGGTTTTCTGATCCAGGGCGAAAGAGGAAGCAATTGCCGTCTTTGGTTTTTTTTCTGAACCCAAGCTGTCCCAGTCCAGATTAATTTAGGAAACAGCCCGGCACTTTAAGGCCGCGTGGACTTCGACTCCCAGAATTCCCCAGCCAGCATGGGTGGCTGAGGAAGCATGGCTGGCTGAGGAATTCTGGGAGTTGAAGTCCACACATATTAAAGTTGTCAAGGTCGAGAAATACTGGACTAGGCGATCCTTCTGGTCTCCTCCAACTCTTTCATTCATGACTGGCTGGGGAATTCTGGGAGTTGAAGTCCACAGATTAGATGCTATGGCTGGGAAGCCTTGCCTTCAAGGCCCGATGCTTTGCATTTTAGTGAAAAAGGAGAGAGGGGGCAAACCTCTCGCCTTCCCAGCACTGTTGACGTTACCCAGCTGGATAATGAAATGTCTGCAACGTAGCTCAGAGAGCACCAATGGCTGCTTCCTCTTCCTCCTCCTCCTCCATCACTTCCTCCTAGCACTGACGATGTTCCCTAGTTGGGTCCTCTCACAGAGGGCAATAGACCCCATGATCCTTCTCCTC
>NW_015389901.1:76664-102569 GCF_001527695.2 Protobothrops mucrosquamatus
GAAGGAAGGAAGGAAGGAAGGAAGGAAGGAAGGAAGGAAGGAAGGAAGGACAGACTGTGGGGTCCTTGGTGCTCTCTGAGCTGGGTGGTTTTCTTGCAGACGTTTCGTGACCCAGCTAGGGAACATCATCAGTGCTAGAAGGGAGGAGGAGGAAGGAAGGGAGGGAGGGAGGAAAGGAAGGAAGGGAGGGAGGGAGGAAGGAAGATCTGTGGGGTCCTTGGTGCTCTCTGAGCTGGGTGGTTTTCTTGCAGACGTTTCGTGACCCAGCTAGGGAACATCATCAGGGCTAATGGTGATGCTCCCTCTGTTGATGTTCCCTAGCTGGGTCAGGAAACGTCTGCAAGAAAACCAGGAGGCTCAGAGAGCATCAAGAACTCTAATGCTGAGCTACAAATATTCTCTTCTAAGCCATTGTTAGTCAACCCATGGCTTAATGTCACCTGCAAAGCAGGCCAGAGAGTGCAGTCACACCCTTAGAAGGCTCTGATTTGTAAGCACACATTGGTGGTTTGCTCTTGGATCTTGTGCGTTTATTCCATCAGACACGGCTAAGACACCATGGCTTACCGGAGGTTGAAATCCAGCCAGTATAAAATGCCCAGGGTGGGGCTGGGCTGTCAAGGGTTGGGCCTCCTTCTCATCTGGCCCACCTTCCCCAGAAGCCTCCCCATGAGAGGGCAGGACAAGGAGCCCCATGCGCACCAGACCCCCTCTGTCTGTTCCTGCCGAGGTGCCCCCATCCCGCCTCAGAGATCCCGGTCCATCCAGGACCAGCATCCCGATTGCCCAGGATGGGTGGGCCCCCCTGGGTCCCCCCCTCAATTGGAGAAGGCCATTCTGCCCGTGGGCGCACCTGGGCGCTCTGCAGCCGGCTCCAGTCTGCGGAGAGGTAGAAGCGGATGCCCTCGAGGGAGCCCTCCAGCGTGGCTCCCCGGATGATCAACACCACGAGCACCACGTAGGGGAAGGTGGCAGTGAAGTACACAATCTGGGAGACAGGGAGACAGCAGGGCGGCGGCTGAAAGGAAGAAGCACCCCGGACGCAGCCGGAGCCCGGCAGGGGCCCCCCAGGGAAAGGCCAGGGAGGGGCTCCCCTTGTTGCCCCCTTGGCCAGGGCACGGTGGCCCCGAGCCCGGACTCCCCCCACTGGCTCACTCACCTTGCCCGAGCTGCGGATGCCCTTCAGGCTGCAGACGAAGATGACCGCCCAGGCTAGCAGCAGGCACAGCGCCAGGGACCCCCTCACGGGGCCTGGGTCGCCCAGGCCGGCGCTGTGCACCACGCCCAGCACCCGCTGGCTGGAAGCAGAAGAGAGGGACGGAGGAGGAGAGCGGGTGGCCAGGAGGGACCCCCCCTCCGCTCCCCGGGACGACCCTCCCCAGCAGGTGCCCCATCAGAGGGCGAACAACATGGGAAGTCCTCCACTTAACAATGATTCATTTAGGGACCGTTTGGTTACAAAGGCCTCCAGAAGCGGCGAATGCTCCAACACTGGAGGCTTTTAAGAAGAGACTGGACAGCCATTTGTCCGAAATGGTATAGGGTTTCCTGCCTGAGCAGGGGGTTGGACTAGATGACCTCCAAGGTCCCTTCCAACTTTATCATTATTATATTATTATTATTATTATTATTATTATTATTATTATTATTATTATTATTATTATTATTATTATTATTATTATTATTATTATTATTACTACTACCAATGAGAGAAGCAACCTGGAACTAAGGAGAAATTTCCTGACAGAACAATTAACCAATGGAATAACCTGCCTCCAGAAGCGGTGAATGCTCCAACACTGGAAGTTTTTAAGAGACTGGACGGCCATCTGTCTGAAATGGCCTAGGGTCTCCTGCCTGAGCAGGGGGTTGGACTAGATGACCTCCAAGGTCCCTTCCAACTTTATCATTATTATTATTATTATTATTATTATTATTATTATTATTATTATTATTATTATTATTACCAAGGAGAGAAGCAACCTGGAACTAAGGAGAAATTTCCTGGCAGTGAGAACAAATAACCAGTGGAACCACCTGCCTCCAGAAGCAGTGAATGCTCCAAGACTGGAAGTTTTTAAGAAGAGACTGGACAGCCATTTGTCCGAAATGGCCTAGGGTCTCCTGCCTGAGCAGGGGGTTGGACTAGATGACCTCCAAGGTCCCTTCCAACATCATCATCATCATCATCATCATCATTATGTTGTTTTGTTGTTTGTTGTTGTTGTTGTTGTTGTTATTATTATTATTATTATTATTATTATTATTATTATTATTATTATTATTATTATTATTATTATTATTATTATTATTATTAAAGTGACTTGGGGGCGTTTTTCACACCTACACATCCTCAGGGTCACCCAATCACCATTCAGGCGCTTGGCCACTGACTCATACTTATGACGGTCGCAGTGTCCGGGAGTGGTGGTCACGTGACAGTTAGTTGCCCCTCCCTCCATCCCTGGCCGGGTTCCTTTGCTGACAAAGCAGCAGCCGGCAGGCAATTCGTTTTGTGATCAACCTCTTTTTTTTTTGCCGTTTTTGCCTTGTGTGTGTGTGTGTGATTGTGTGTGTGCCATGAGCTGTGCTTGGAGAAGCAGGAAGTCCAACAGAAGATTAGCAGAATCACAGAGCTGGGAGGGACCTTGGAGGTCTTCTAGTCCAGGGGTCCCCAACCTTGGCCCCTTTAAGACTGGTGGACTTCAACTCCCAGAATTCCCCAGCCAGCTATGCTGGCTGGGGAATTCTGGGAGTTGAAGTCCCCCGGTCTTAAAGGGGCCAAGGTTGGGGACCCCTGTTCTAGTCCCGCCCCCTCTTCAAGCAGACCAATGGCTGTCCAGACTCTTCTCCAAAACTTCCACCCTCAGGAAATCCCTCTCGGTTCTAGGCGGGGTCTCTCCTTCACGCTGGACCAGAAGAGGCTGGGCTGAGGCTCCCCATTCCCGGGCTGAGCCCCCCCAAAGAGAGGGAGGCGTGTCCCGGTCCCTCCCCGACGTGCCCCCAACTCCCCCCCCAGGAGACTCACTTCCAGAAGACCTCGCTGGGGCTGGCCGGGGGGCTCCTCGCCAAAGACCCGTTCTGAAACGCAAGAGACCCTCCTGGTGGGGCAGGCAGTGCAGGGGCGGGCTCCTCTCCTCTGCTCGGCCAAAGAGGGGGTCCGGCCTGTAGAACCCCAAGAGCTGCCCCTGCTGCCCTTCCTCCCCACACCGGACCCCCCCCTCAGTACCTGAGACCGGCAGAGGGCCCGGTTGTGCGGGGCGTCGCAGGACCAGGGCAGGGGGCTCTGGAAGGACTGGCTGAGGTAGTAGAAGGTCCAGGCAATGATCACGTTGTAGTAGAGGGAGACCAGCGAGGCGACCACCAGCATGCCGACCCCGATCCCTGCGGAGGGTGTGGGGCACGTCGACCAGCCGGGCCCCACGGCTCCCCTTCCCCAGTGGGGGAGGCCCCCCCCAGCAGGGCGGAGGGCGTTTCTTTGAGCCCCAGCAGCAGAGCACGGGTTGCTGATGGGCCCCCCTCCCCAGAAGCCGCCCAGGGCCCCCGGAGCTCCCCCACAAGCACCTGGGGGCCGGCGAGCTGAGTTGGGGTCTCCCGCTTGCAAGTCACAGCAAGAGGGGCTCCTCCCCAGCGCAAAATGAGACCCTTGGGGTCCCTCTCCTTTCCAGCCTCCATCTGGGCCCCTCCCACTCCCTGGAGAACCCACGTGGACGGGGGGGTCCCCCCCTTGGGGGCTGGGTGGCGTCCTGGCCCGGCTGCTCCGGGGGGGGCCCAAAGGAGGCCAGGGAGCTTACCTTTCAAAAGGGGGCAGCACTTCCAGACGCTGAGGGGTCCGGTGGCCCCGTATTGGCCAAGGCTGAGCTCCATCAGGAAGAGAGGCAGGCCCGTGAAGACCAGCATGATGGTGTAGGGAATCAGAAACACCCCTGAGAAGGGAAGGCAGCGCAGGTGTGGCCCTTCATATACACCACCAGCAATCCTCCTCCTCCTCCTCCTCCAGCACGGATGATGCTACCTAGCTGGGTCATGAAATGTCTGCAAGAAAGCCACCCAGCTCAGAGAGCACCAAGGACCCCACAATTCAAGCTCAGAAAGAACCAAGGACCTTACAGTTCTCCTCCTCCTCCTCCTCCTCCTCCTCCTCTTCCAGCACGGATGATGCTACCTAGCTGGGTCATGAAATGTCTGCAAGAAAGCCACCAGAGAGCACCAAGGACCCCACAATTCAAGCTCAGAAAGAACCAAGGACCCTACAGTCCTCCTCCTCCTCCTCCTCACACAAATCCACTGGCGCTGGACTAACTCAACTCGGCACCCCCATGAGAACGGATTCCCACTCATGTTAGAAGGAGCCCGGAGGTAAATGGTTGAAACTTTGGTGCTTGTGGCAATGAGGCCTTGAGGAAAGCCACCTGGAACCAGGGATCAACAGGGAGGGCCCAGCCAGGAGGGAAGACCTCCTGATCCATCAGGACCAACATGGATCCTCCACGCTAGGGTGAGTTCACCGTGACCCTCACCACTTAATCTCAACAAGGATGGAATCGCTTCCGTGATTTCCCATCATTTCATGAGTGGTTCCCACGATTCGGCTTAAGAGCCCCTCTCTAGGTGGACTTTTGGGGGAAGGGGGTGGGAGAATAATGATAGACATCAAGGTGTGAAATGGCTGGGTGGGGAATTCTGGGAGCTGACACCTACAAGTCTTCAAGTTGCCAACTTTGGAGGTCCCTGGTCTAAAAGAGTTTTGGCACTTTGGTCCCTATCTGGATCTTCTCCTTCTCCAAAGTGGATTTTGCTCCTGGGTGATTGCTCAGTGCCACAGCGCCCCCTATTGGGATGCATAGGAAAGGCCCTGTTGTTGACCCCATTCTCCGGGCAACTGAGTGAACCAGGAGTAGGCCACCTTGGCTCTTTTATGACTGGTGGACTTCAACTCCCAGAATTCCTGAGCCAGCCTGGCTCAGCTTGGAAACCTCTCCGTTTCCCCTCAGCATGGCTGCTCAGGAATTCTGGGAGTTGAAGTCCACCAGTCAAAAAGGGGCCATAGTTCCCTCATGCTGGCTGAGGAATTCTGGGAGTTGAAGTCCACGAGTCATGAAGGGGCCATCGTTCCCCCATGCTGGCTCAGGAATTCTGGGAGTTGAAGTCCACAAGTCATAAAAGAGCCAAGGTCGCCTACCCCTGGTGTAAGCGATAAAGGGGGGTTGGGTGGGTGTCCCTAGACAGGGAAGGATGGTTATGTAGGCCTATGCAGAAAAAGGGAGATGCTACCGAATGGGCATTAATTGCTCACACACGCAATTTCAACTTAACAGCCCACAAAGAACGACAGAGCCTTTCACAGGGAGAAAGGAGAGAAATCAAGGAAAGGACAGGAGATCGGATGATTAAGGTCAGGTAGCTCAAGGGGAGGGAGGGAGGGAGGGAGGGCATGCAAGGAGCAGTTTTACTCCAGCTTTACAACGCCAGCCATGCTTTGACCGTGTGGATCCTGCCCCAATGTCGAATGCATTAAGGAGAAAGGGGTCCAGACATCCAATCTTCTGAAGAACAAGAAGCTTCTCTTACTGATGGTGCCCTGTGAGCTGGGTGGTTTTCTTGCAGACGTTTCATTACCCAAACCAGGTGACATCAACAGCACTCGTCGTAGAACTGATGACGTTCCCTAGTTGGGTCATGAAACGTCTGCAAGAAAACCACCCAGCTCAGAGAGCATCAAGGACCCCTCATTTCAAGCCCAAGCTACAAAACTAATGAATAAAACTAAATAATGAAACTCATCAAGGAGAGAAGCAACCTAGAACTAAGGAGAAACTTCCTGACAGTCGGAACAATTAGCCAGTGGAACCACCTGCCTCCAGAAGCGGTGAATGCTCCAACACTGGAAGTTTTTAAGAAGAGACTGGACAGCCATTTGTCTGAAATGGTACTATAGGGTTACCTGCCTGAGCAGGGGGTTGGACTAGATGACCTCCAAGGTCCCTTCCAACATCATCATCATCATCATCATCATCATCATCATCATCATCATCATCATTATTATTATTATTAATATTCTCCTTTATTAGCTTCTCTTCAGAACAGAGTTTGGAGGAACACAGCCGTTGTGAAGGGGCACAATGAGACAAGGATGCCTGTGTCACCCACACCTGCTCAGGGCCCACAGTGATGATAAGAAAAGCAGCAGCAGAGCAAGAAGCACCACCATCAAAGTTCAAAGCAAAATACTAATAATTTGAGGTGGAGTATGTCTCGCTTTAATGAAAACTAAGAGAGGCTTTAAGTTCTGTGTGGCCACAGGAAGGAAACGGAACAATCCACATTAATATTCACCCAGAGGGAAGAGTTAAGGTCAACGTGCTTGCTGGGCAAATTCAGAGCAGGTGGAAAAGAAATGAAAGTTTTGGGTGTTTTTGTTTCCTTGCACCAGGTTGCCCTCTGGGCCCTGCTAGGAGCACCAAGGCCGGAAGAAGATGGGACGTCCACTCACCGCCTCCGTTGCGATAGCAGAGATACGGGAACCGCCAGACGTTCCCCAGCCCCACGCAGTATCCCAGGCAGGAGAGCAGGAATTCGTACTTCCCTCCCCACGTCTCCCGGGGCTGGGGGGGCTCAGGGGCCGGGGTCGCACCCTGCGCCAGGAGAGACGGCTGCGTCTGGGGCAGGACGGTGGCCGGCAGGCGGAACCCCTCCAGGCCAGCCCCATTCAGCTGGGCGACTCCGCCCTGCGTGGCTTCCTCTGGCCTCCTCTTTCTACCAGTCCTCGTGTTGACGGTAACCGGCCGACGCCCCTTAAGACCCTCAACTTTCGGTGCGTAGAGACGTTCCCCGACTTCAACGGGTTGGGACCAAATCGCCCAGAAACTCACTCGCGACTCGGGACCTTTACCTCCTCTGCTCGGGGACGCGTCGTCAACTCTTCCCCGAGCCCCTTGCCTTCTTCCCAGGGCTGAGAGGGAGGGGCCGGCCCCAGGTCACCTTGCTGGCTTGGGGCCCAAGGAGGAGCTGGAACCAGGCTGAGAACCATCATGAGAAGCAATCCTGGTTTCCAGCCAGGGCGCCTTCACCCCTGCACCAAGGTGGCTGAGGGTTTGGTGCCTCCAGAATCGGCAGGAGCCCGGCCGTTCCCAAGGTCAGCCACCCACCAGCTCCTCCGGAGCACCTCAGGGCGAGGCTTCCCTCAGGGCCCGACTGCCCGGCGTGGCCCAGGTTGGCCCTCCCGGTTTTCTCCCCGCCTGGAGGGCTCAGGGGACCCCGCCTGACCGGCTGGGCCTGTCCAGCCAGCAGGAGGGATAAACGCCCCAGGCGAGCACAGGAGTCGTCCTCCGTTTTGGCCCTTTCCTCCTGAAATTCCAGCACGGGGGGTGTCTGTCCTCGACTTACGACCACAATGGACCCCAACCTTTCTGTTGCCAAGCGAGACAGTCGTTCACTGAGTTTGGCCCCCATTTTACGACCTTTCTTGCCACAGTTGTTAAGTGAATCACTGCAGTTAAGTTAGTAACACGGTTCTTAAGTGAATCTGGATTCTTCGTTGAGTTTGCTTGCTGGGAAGGTTGCAAATGGGGATCATGTGACTTCCCCCCTCCCAGGACGCTGCGACCGTCATAAATATGAATCAGTTGCCAAGCGCCCGAATTTTGATCACGTAACCCTGTGTGTGTGTGTGTGCTGCAATGGTCGTAAGTGTGAGGACCAGTCGTAAATCACTTTTTGGGTGCCTTCGTAACCTTGACCAGTCACTAAACGAATGTTGTAAGTCGAGGACTGTCTGTCAGGAGAACCCCAAGAACTCTCACATCCTTTCCCCACAGGCCAGGCCTTGCGGTGCTTCGATTGGCCCTGACCCCAAACCGAGGGGCTTCACCCCCCCCATGCCTGGCCTGAGGCAGGATGGGACCCCCAGGTTGTGGCTGGTGCAGGAGGGAGGGAGACCCCCGAGGGGCCGCACATCCGCGGCACCTCCGAATGGGCTTGCGGGCAAGAGAAGGATTCCACAAGGATCCCCTCTCCCCATTAGAGACCCTCCTGGATCAGTCGGACAAAATGACAATTAAATAATTATATATATATATATATATATATATATTTGGAGCAACATGTAGCAATCATGCACCCAATTGTGAGCAAAATTTTCTCTCTTTTTTTGTACACTTTTTTCCCCAAAACTGAATTTTGCAAGATTTGCAAAAAAAAAAAAAAAAAAAAAAGAGAAGCAACTAAACTTTGACAAATTTGTCTCCATTCAGTATTGCAACTCTATCTTGGGACTGCTAATCTAAACACATCTGCTGGGCACCCATTTGGAAATGCTGCTCTAGAGCAGTAGATTTCAAATTTGGCCAATTTATTAAGATGTGTGGGGCATGTTTGGCAACTGACTCACGCTTATGACGGCTGCCGTGTCCCGGGGGGGGGTGTCACATGATCCCCTTTCTGTGACCTTCGACAAGCAAAGTCAAGGAGGGAAGCGGGATTCATTTCACGACCGTGTTGCTAACTGAACAGCTGGAGTGATTCAAAGGTTGCAAAATGGGGCAAAGCTTACTTAACAAGTGTCTTGTTTAGCAACAGAAATGTTGGGCTCCACAGTGGTCGTAAGTGGAGGACTGCCTGTATTTTAAAACCCTGAAGAGCAGAAGCCCCTTCCTCTAAAGGGGTTGCATCCTGGATGGCTTTGAATGCAGCTGCAGAAACTCCAGGCGGGGGGGGGGGACAAAGCAGCCCCTCACCCTGCACTTGGTCTCAGCCCACCCCCACCCCCCGTGGTCCTGGGGAAGTCCCCCCCCCAGTAACCCCATTCCTTGGCCCATGGGTCCCAGTTTTGATTTGGGGCGGAAGAAAAAAAGTGTGCGTCTCTGGCGGGGATTGAACCTCCCTCTTCTTAAAAGAAAAAAAAGGCAAAAAGCAAAATTAATAACCAAAGTAAAATACGTGCATTACGGCGTCCAACCTTTCGGCTTGCCTGGGACACGTTGAGTGAAGAGGAGCTGTTTTGTCCACATATTATATAATATAGTAAACGTATATAAATCACACAATCATGTTAAAAGTGTGCAGTCTTGTGGGGCTGGCCGTCCAACTAGCCCTGCCGGCCCTGGGCTGGACACGCCTGGACGACGACCTCGGAAAGGTCATTGCCCGGAGCCCTCCCAAGCGGGAGACGCTGTCCTGGCCCCCCTCGCTGAAAAAGAGCACTTGCCGTCTTTTAAAAACTCCAGAATTACAGAACAAGAGTCGGAAGGGACCCCCGGAGGTCATCTAGTCCAACCCCGGCTTTAAAAAAGGAGCCGATTTCTCCGGCCGGGCAGTCCAGAGAGCGAGTCCTGTAGTTGGACACCCCAGTTTGAATTTGGGGGCGATACCAGGTGGGGGGGAGGAGGAGGAGGGGGGAAGCGGCAAACTTTCCTCCCCTCCCTTCTCGCAGCGGGGCCCGTCGGAGCAACCGGCTCAGCCGCGGCTGCCTTCCCACAACCAGGCCGGGCGTCTCCTTGCAGCGCGGGATCCACCTGCCCAGCACCCGACCGGGCGGCTCCCCTCCCTGCAGCGCCGCGCCCAGCCCGGCTCTCCTTGGCCAGCCGGCCGGCCCGGAATAGCCGCCTCGACGGCCGGGGGTCTCCGGGCAGGGGGCTCCGGGCTCCCCGGGGACCGACGTCGCAGGAGGAAGGACCGGGCCGCCGCCGAGCTGACCCCACAACCTCCCTGCTGGGTAGGCCCAGGGCGGACCCCCCCCCGCTCCTCTCCCCCCCCCAGCCTTCTCAGGCTTCCCTGCCGGGCGGCCGGGAGCAACTCACCGGACGGGCGGCCGGAGCAGCAGCAGCCGCAGGAGGAGTTGGAGGAGGCGGCGGAGGCTCCATCGGGCACCGACGCCTCGCTGGAGTTCCGGCCGCTCAGCCAGGCGGGCGAGGCGGGGCCAGGTAGGCCGGCCGGCAACGCACCTGGCCGCGCCCGCCGCTCACCTGGCCCGCCCCGCCCGCGGGAGGCGCCCCCGAAGCCGCCCGCGCCCCTCGCCTCCCCCCCCCGCGGGGGACTGCCAGGCGCGCCCCGGATCTCCCAGGCCGGTTCCCACGTCGGGGCGGAGATGCGTGGATCGGGCCCGAGACGAGGGGGAGATCCACCCCGGGGGGCTTTGGAGGGATCGCCGCTCGGCCTGAAGCGCCGCTCGGGGCAGGAGAGCCGCTTCTGGGGGGGGGCACGTGGGCGCAGGGGGTCTTGGCTGCCCTGGGAGGGGTTCTGCAGCCCCCAGACCCACGGAGGAGGGGGGTTTTTGCTGCAGAAGACCGGACAGGAGCTTCAGACGTGATTTACTTAACGTGTCCCCTCCTAACCCCAGAGCCTCATCCAGGAACCACCGAGGAGAAAACAACCCAACCGTCCCCCTACACTGACCTGACAAGTCACTTGTGCATGAACAGAGAGCAGACCCTCCCGCCTTCTAGCACTGATGGTGTTACCGAGCTACCTAATGAAACGTCTGGGAGAACAGAAGCTCAGAGAACACCAGGGACTCCCACAGTCCTCCTCCCCCCACCACTCCTCCTCCTCCTCTCCGCAAACCCCCCTCCCTTCCAGCCCCGATAATGTAGAGCAGGGGTAGTCAACCAGGGCTACGGGTGCCACCTGTGGTCCATTGGCACCTGGCAGGTGGTACGCAACCATCCTAGAAAAGGAGTAGCGGGGGAGGGGAATGAGCTGAACCGGTGGCAGCACCGCACAAGCCTGAGCGAGAGACGGCTGGAGCTGCAGGGCTGTCCGGGCTCAGCGGAAGCGCCAGGATCAGTGCCGCTTTCCAGCTGATCGGCACTTCGGGGCTGTCAGGGCTCAGCGGAAGCGCCAGGATCAGCGCCAGGATCCAGCTGGAAAGCAGCACTGATCCTGGCGCTTCCGCTGAGCCCAGAAGAAGCGCCGATCAGCTGGAATGTTGCAGACTCTCCAGGGTCTTGTGATTTACATTCAGATGCTTGGCAACCGATTCATATTTACGACGGTCACAGTGTCCCAGGGTCATGTGAAGTGACCAAAACCTGCTGCAACCACCCAGCAGACGGGGGGAATAAAAACCAAACACCCCCCCACCCCACCCCCACTGCCAATCCTCAACAGAAATGCTCACAACAATGAAAACCTCGGACAGGAGGAAGAGCGCGGCCGGGCGGGCAGGCAGGTGTCTTGCTTGGCTGTGGCTTGGGGGGGCACTTTTTTCAGTGCCATTGTAACTTCGAACAGTCACTAAGCGAACTGTTGTAAGTCGAGGACTACCTTTACTTATCACTTTTTTCCTTTTTTATTTTTGGTCATCAAGTTCCTGACACCTTGCTAGGCGATTAGTCCATGAGTCTATAACGGTATAGGATTTTCACCATGTTACTCACTTTTCCAACTTTTCGGGACTACATCTCTTTGTCGGTTCGAGTCTCTCGTAGTCCCTGGGAAGGGGGGGGGGGTTGTGCAGTCCGTACTAGGAGTTGAATACGGTCAGAGACCACTCACGGGGGAACCCCAGAGAATTGAGAGAACCGGGTCGTGGATCAGAGGGCCCCCCCAAACGGTAGGGAAGGGCTGAAGCAGCCCCCCTGGGCTTCTCTTGTTTGGGGTGGGGTGGGGCAGAGATGGGGGGCAAGAAAAGGGTCCCTAGAACATGCAAGGCGAGAGAACAAAGCTTTACTCCCTCTGAGGCAGTGGGAAAGTTGGGGCGATCCTTTGAAACGGCATGACCTCTACTCAGATTTGGGGAGCAGCCTGGGGGGGGGTCTCACAGCTCCTGCAGAAGGAGCAGGTGGCAGCCCCGGCAGGGGCAGCTTGGCTTAGCTGCGTCTTGGGCATCAGTGCCCCCTCTTTCTGCCCTGGTGGGACTCTGCCCATGAGGGCTCAGGCCTGCCTCTCAGCGGGTCCATTACCCTGCCCCTGCCTGTGGGGCTGCCCCCCAGAATGCAGCCACCCGGGCAGGGGTGGTGGGCACGGCTCAGTGGGGGTTGGGCTAGGAGACCCCCGAGGTCCCTCGCTGCTCTATCCCGATTGAGGCTGGAGCCCTTTCTCTGGAGGGACCCCCCACCCGACCACAGCCCCCCACTCTCTGCTCTGTCTCGGCTGCCGATAGCTTTCCCTTGTTCTCGTGGGGGGGGCTTCCTCCGTGGCTGCATCGCTGGGTGTTGCGCCGGCCCCCCCGTCTGAGCTGCCCTCGGAGACCTTGCACGGGATGCGTCCAGAGGTTAGGATGGTGGGCAGGGCAGCGGAGGGACCGTAAAGAGGCTCTGCCAGCAGCACTTCGCATCCTGAAGGGGGGGGGAGCCGCGTTCAGGGCTGCTCGGACGCAACTGGGGTGCACCCCCCCTCCGCGGGAGCCCGGCTGAGTTTTGGGGCTCCCCCCCCCCCCCGGCAGCGGCGGGAGAAAGCAGCCCGGCGAAACTGGTCGGGGCTTTGCCGGAGACGGTCTGCAGGTGGCGCTGTCGCGGAACTGTTGCGCCGCGCTCTAGGAGAAGCGGCAGGGCGGGGGCGCCTCTTTCCCGCCTTCCCCGCCGGGCTTCGTAGCCCGGCTCTGCGCACGCGCGAGTCCGGAGGTTAGACCCCCCCACCTTCCCGGCTAGCCGCCATCTTTGTGCCGGGCAAGCGCGGCTGTTGGGCGGCCGGGCCCGCGGCCAAGATGGCGTCGCCGGCGTCGCTCGGGGCGGGGCTGCGGCGCTGGCGGGAAAGCGGCTGGCGGGCGATCGGCAAAGGCGGCAGCGGCGGCGGCGGCGGAGCTCCTCGTCCGGCCGGGCACCATGCACGTCGTTAAGCGAGGTGGGCAGCCTCCCCGCCTTCCCCCGCGGACGCCGCCCCTCATTCGACGGTCCCGGGCATTGGGGGGGGGCAGGCGGCCGCCTTCCTCCCTCGCTGGTTGGAGGACGATGGGCTTTGTAGTCCCCGAGCGGGTCCCCTGGGTTGGGGGTCCCGGCCTCCCAATCCCAGACTTCGGGGAGGGGGGGTAGCGGGGCTCCCTTATTGGTTCTCTTAAGGCGGGGGGGGAGGAAGGGGGGAGGCCCCCCATGCCTGGCAATATCTGGGGGGGGTGTCTTTCTTTCTCCCCCTCCCCCCAGCCTTCTCTCCCCCCCTTCCGCCCCCAAAGTCAGGCCTGCAGCCCCCCCACAGCCCCTCTGGCGCCCCCCCAGGCCTGGAACCCTCCCCCGAATTGGGGGGGGCTGCCCCTCCCTCCCTCGTGCAACCCTCCCCCCTCCCCGAAGCTCCTGGGGGAGGGCGGGGCTCGCCCAGACGGACTTCGGCCTGCCCAGCAGGGTCGAGGTGCTTCAGGTGGGGGGGAGGGCTGGAGATGGGAGGGGGCCCATCCAGGCCTGCTGGTCTTCAGGGGGGGGGGCAGCAGCCTGTCTCCAAAGAGCAGGAGGGGGGATAGGAGTGTGGCCCCCCTCCCAGCCATTCTGAACCAGGGGCCAGAGTTGGGGGTCCTGCGGCCCCCCTCCCACTGCTTTTCTGCCTAACCTCTCTTTCTCACCTGTCTCTTTGCCCCCCACTCTCTCCCCCCAGATGGCCGCCACGAGCGGGTCATGTTCGACAAGATCACCTCCCGCATCCAGAAGCTCTGCTACGGCCTCAACGTGGATTTTGTGGACCCCGTAAGTCTCCTTCGGCCTCCCCGTCCGAGAACTGCCCGGCCCTGCGGGGAAGAGGCTGGTGCCCATGGGGGTGGGCTGCTCGGCTGGGTAGGGAAGCAGCCCTGGACCTCTTTGACAGGGGCGTGGGTGGCATAAGAAATAGGAAAAGGACCCCCCCCCAAAAGGTTTCCCTATCCTAGGTTTATCCTAGATAGAGCCTTGGTATGAATAATGCTGAGACAAGGGGGTTAGTTTGCCACCAGGGTCTGTCTGATTATTTCTTATTTAGAGGGAAATCTGTTCTTGGGGATGGCTTGGATCTCTGTGTGTGTGTGTAAGGGGAGGAAGGGTACACTTATAGGTGTGAAACCATCCCCTTCACACAGGATACACCTCATTGCCTCATGCCCTTAATCACTACTCAACCTTTTTCAAAATTTATTTTATATGGCCGCCCAACTCAGACACAGGTAGTCTGGGCAGCTCACAACATTAAAATTCCACAACATAAAAAACCCATATTTTGATAGATGGATGGATGGATGGATAGATACAGAAAGACAGACAGACAGATGGACAGATAGACACAGAGAGACGGATAGAGATAGAGAGATAGAGTTAGGTGAGTATAGATGATGGATGGATGGATGGATGGATGGATGGATGGATGGATGGATGGATAGATAGATGATAGAGAAATAGAAATAGGTGGATAGAGAAATACATAGACAAATAAATGATAGAGATAGATAGATAGAGAAATAGAGAAATAGAAATAGGTGGATAGAGAAATAGACAAATAAATGATAGATAGATAGATAGATAGATAGAGATAGATAGATAGATAGATAGATAGATAGATAGATAGATAGATAGATAGATAGATGATAGATAGATAGATAGATAGATAGATAAATAGGGAAATAGGGAAATAGAGAAATAGAAATAGGTGGATAGAGAAACACATAGACAAATAAATGATAGAGATAGATAGATAGATAGATAGATAGATAGATAGATAGATAGATAGAGATAGGCAAATAGAGAAATAGAAATAGGTGAATAGAGAAATAGAAATAGGTGGATAGAAAAATAGATAGGCAAATAAACAATAGAGATATAGATAGAGAAATGGATGATAGATAGGTAGAGAAGTAAGTAGATAGATAGGAAGGTAGATAGATAGATGAATATTGATCATGTGACCCTGGGGATGTGGCAATGGTGGTTAAGTTCAATAGTCGGTTGTAAGTCACTTTTTAAAGTACATTTAGAATGGTCACTAAATGAATAATTGTAAGTCGATCACTGGACTATGTTTCAGGAGGGCCACAAGAGGAAGACTTTGTAGGCCCTAAAAAGGCTATATATTAAGAAATCAATTTGCCACGATTTAGAGGTCTTTTTTGTTGGCCAGGCTCAAATCACCATGAAGGTGATCCAGGGCCTCTACAGCGGGGTGACCACGGTCGAACTGGACACGCTGGCGGCCGAGACGGCGGCCACTCTCACCACCAAGTACCCCGACTACGCCATCCTGGCTGCACGGATCGCTGTCTCCAATCTGCACAAAGAAACGAAGAAAGTCTTCAGCGGTGGGTGTCTGCAGGGAGAGGTGGGGACACACAGGAGAGGCAGACAGCGGCTGGTGGGTGAATGTTAATATCACTCATCTGTGTGCCTGGCTGAGGAATCCTGGGAGTTGAAGTCCACAAGTCCTAAAAGGGCCAAGTTTGAAGACTCCTGGCTAAAAGTATAAATGTACAATAAAATAATAACTGATGCAAAGATTAATAGTTTGTTTAAGACAGAGGTCTCCAACCTTGGCCACTTTAAGACTTGTGGACTTCAACTCCCAGAATTCCTCAGCCAGCTTTGCTGGCTGAGGAATTCTGGGAGTTGAAGTCCACAAGTCTTAAAGTGGCCAAGGTTGGAGACCCTTGGTTTAAGATGTTCTTAAGAGGCATCAAGTTAATAAGAGGCAGGCTGCAATGAAACAGCCTGCCCACCTGCCAGAATCTGGGATCAGGTGGGCTGTTGTAGCCTGACCGGTGCCACCACTGAGAAGGCTTCCTTGTTGGATAAGGAAGCTGGCGGAAAATTGTCCTAGCTCCTTGATGTGATTTTGAATGGTTGCTAAGGAACCAAACGTAACTTGAGGACTACCTGTATTCGTGAATTCGTCTGAACACTGATTGGCTCTGAGCAGATGGATGACTAAGTAGCCTCTGGACTGCCCTACAGCTGTGCATTACTTCTGCCACGGCTAATATGGCCCCGCTGTGATCTGTTGTGCCTTTGTTGCTTTCCAGATGTGATGGAAGACCTCTACAACTACGTGAACCCACACAACAGCAAGCATTCTCCCATGATCTCCAAGGAAACCCTGGACATTGTACAAGCCAACAAAGATGTAAGTACCGATTGAATATGGCATATTTTGGGCAGATGGAGAAAAAGGGGGGTCCTTGGTGGTCTCTGAGCTGGGTGGTTTTCCTGCAGACGTTTCATGACCCAACGAGGTAACATCATCAGTGCTAAAATGGAGGGGGTTGTGGAGAGGAGGAGGGGGAGGAGGACTGTGGAGTCTTTGATGCTCTCTGAGCTGGGTGGTTTTCTTGCAGACATTTCATGACCCAACTAGAGAACAGCATCAGTGCTAGAAGGGAGTGGAAAGGAGAAAAGGAAGGAAGGAAGGAAGGAAGGAAGGAAGGAAGGAAGGAAGGAAGGAAGGAAGGAAGGAAGGAAGGAAGGAAGGAGAGAAGGAGGAGGACTGTGAGGTCCTTGGTGCCCTCTGAGCTGGGTGGTTTTCTTGCAGACGTTTCATGACCCAACTGGGGAACAGCATCAGTGCTAGAAGGGAGTGGAAAGGAGAAGAGGAAAGAAGGAAGGAGAGAAGGAGAGGACTGTGGGGTCTTTGGTGCTCTCTGAGCTGGGTGGTTTTCTTGGCAGACGTTTCATGACCCAACTAGGGAACACCAGTGCCAGAAAGTGGGGGTTGCCCTGTCAGTATGGGTGGGAATGTTCTTGGTGGTTCCTTGATTAGGCTGTTGAGAGACACACACCCCTTCTAGCACCGATGATGTTCCTGAAAATACCTGTAAGAAAACAGCCAAGCTCAGAGAGCACCGAGGAGCCTTCAATCCAACAAATATTTGTTTCTATTGGAGAAACAGATTCTGGTCCTGGGGATTCCAGTCTTGAGATGGCACAGTCTGAATCTTGCCATGGTCTTCGGGGTTGGCACAAGCCTGCCTTTGCGGAGAGGTGTGCACGAGTGCCAGTTGGGCCATTACAAGCTGCCTCTGTTTTGTGATTCCTACATTTGTCCCCAGGGTCGGGACCACAGCGTGGTGCTCTTCTCACCAGGACCTGTGTCCAGGCCTGGCAGTGGACAGGCTCTGGGTTCCTTAAGGCAGTGGGTCTTCTCATTGGCTGGCATAGGCTTGGCAGTAACTCCTGCCCGGGGCTCTGACAGCCTCAGAGCCAGGAGGCCTTCTGTCACTCAGAGATGATCAAAAGCTCTTGGCCACTCAGAACTCTCCCCGAAGTCAGACCAGAGTCCCCCGACACGGCTGCTTGAGTTTTAGCGTATCTATGAATAAGATGGCTGCATATTTGAGCTCAGGCTGGTTGAGGGCCGGACAGCCTGGATGCTGAATCTCATGTCCTGCTTTTTTTTCCTCCCCCCCCAGCGACTGAACTCGGCAATAATCTACGATCGGGATTTTTCCTACAACTACTTTGGCTTTAAGGTAAAGCGGAGGTTTATCTGTTTATTTTACTTGTATCCTGCCTTCCGTTAACGTTCGCAAATAACTCAAGGAGGGGAACAGGGCTAGGCTGCATTAACAGAGGGATAGAATCACGATCACGTGAAGGCCTTGCTAAGGCCACACTTGGAATCCTGCATCCAGTTTTGGTCACCACGATGTAAAAAAGATGCTGAGACTCTAGAAAGAGTGCAGAGAAGAGCAAGAAAGAGGATCAGGGCACTGGAGGCTAAAACATACAAGGAACGGTTGCTGGAATTGGGTCTGTCTGGTTTAATGGAGAGAAGGACGAGGGGGGACAGGATAGCAGCGTTCCAGTATCTCAGGGGCTGCCCCGAAGAAGAGGGAGTCAAGCTCTTCTCCAAAGCGCCTGAAGGCAGGAGAAGAAGCAACGGATGGAAACTAATCAAGGAGAGAAGCAACCTGGAACTAAGGAGAAACTTCCTGACAGTGAGGACAATTAACCAGTGGAACCACCTGCCTCCAGAGGCGGAGAATGCTCCAACACGGGAAGTTTTTAAGAAGAGACTGGACAGCCATTTGTCTGAAATGGTATAGGGTTTCCTGCCTGAGCAGGGGGCTGGACTAGATGGCCTCCAAGGTCCCTCCCAACTTTATTATTATTATCAGGAAGCTTTTCCTCGTATTTAAAGCCTTTCCTTCCTTCCTTCCTTCCTTTCTTCCTCCCTCCCTCCCTCCCTCCCTCCTCCTTTCTTTTATCTTTCTTCTTTCCACAGCCAGGAGGCTGATCATTCTTGACAGCTTAAGTACAGTAGAATTGAAATTGATGGTCCCAGTTGTCACAACCGTTGGTGTAGCAGCCAACAGGGCAGTTCACACAAGCACACGTGCAGCAGTCCCTCCTTGCCAGAAAACAAGGATTTATAAGCCTGGTTTTACTTCTGGGATGGCTTTTTGGGGACAGTTGAGGAAATGCACCCAGAAAGGGCTTTTTCTAGGCTGAGGCCGGGGGCTGCCAGGTGCCCAAGCAAAGCTTTGGACCCTCGTCCTGTTGCGCTCTGCTGGTTCCAGACCATGGGAGCGGGTGCTGGGGGGGGGAAGGAGGATGTGAAGCAGTTATTGCAAGCACCTTTGGGGGCTGGCAATAGATTTAAAGTAAGTTGTTGGTGATCAAAGATGGTATTATTTTATTGTCCCTTGGTGGCACTGATTTTTTTTTTTAATCTTACAGACTCTGGAGCGTTCCTATCTTCTGAAAATTAATTCTAAAGGTTTGTGCTGTGTGCTCAATTCTTTGTACAATGGTTCTTTTTTTAATTTTTGATAAAACTTGGCCAAAACAATCAGGGGGGGGCTGCACCTTTGGAACTGCCTGAGATCAAAGTGGCTCTTCCAGAAAACCATCAGGCGAGGAATGGTTGATCTGGCGTTCCTCAAAAGGTTTCCAGCCGTTCCAGGAGGTCTCAACAAACAGGGTGGGCTTTCAACACACCAGGAATTGTTGTTTGATTAGGTCGTGGGGAGTGACCTCCGGTGGGACCCTCATGGGCGACCCACCTTCTTCCCCACTTACTCCCCCCAGTTTAAATCCTACACGAGTTAACCCCTTGACACATCTGAACCGCAATTCACGAAACTTTCTGCCTTTTAATAACATTTGAAAGGGGGGCTCTCGAGCGTCTGAAATTTTCTGAAAAGGGGGAGTAACCCAGCTCTCCCCCCAACCTGGTGGAGGAATCCCTCATGAAGGTAGTCCTTGACTTAGGACAACCGGGGCCAGGGTTTCTGTCGCTAAGCAAGGCCTCGTTAAATGAATCACACACGAGTTCAGGACTATTTTTTGCCCACAGTCGTTAGAATCAATCTGGTTGTTAAGTGAGTCACGTAGTTGTTAAGTGGATCTGGCTTCCCCCGTTGACTTTGCCTGTCAGAGGCCAGCTGGGAAGGTCACCTTTCTCCCCCTAACACACACACACACACACACACGGGATTCTGCAACCATTGTCAATACATGCCAGTAGCCAAGCTCCCAAATTTCATTCACGTAACTGGGGGGGATGCTACAATGGTCGTAAGGGTGAGGAACTGGTCGTAGGTCAGTTTTGTCAGTGCTGTTGTAACTTTGAACAGTCAGTAAACAATCCAAGGACTGGATAATGCCAGAGGCAGGGGCCACTTAAGGGTCCCCCGCCCCGAAGCAGACCTGCCTGAACGTTTTGTCCTTATTCCCTGGGGGAGTCTCAGCGTCTTCCAAGGGGGCAGCCTCACTGCAACTCCTGGGTGCCCAGTCTCTTCTGCAACTCCTCTGAGCAGCTCAAAAGTGCCCTTGAACTCCCGGCTGCACCAGAGGCTCAGGTGACCCCCCCCCAGCCGCTCCGTCTTCCGGCCTGGTCTTTGTTGATTGGGGGGGGGCGGAGTTGTGTCCTTGCAGCAGCTTCGCCATCGGTTTTCTTCTCTGTGGCCTCAAAGGCACCCAAATCAGGAGAAATGCCGCTAGTCCTCACCTTCTTGCCATAAGGGGGCCTGCCCATTCGAGTTGTGAAGTGCGTCGGCACGTGACCAACCCGATTTCACGATCTGTTTGTGCGCAGCGGTTGTTAAACAACTCACCGTGGTCATTAAGCGAACGCCACGGTCATTAAGCAAACCCATCGTTCCCTACAGGGCATTTTTGCCCCAGCCCAGAAGGGAGCTGAATGGCTGGCATCATAAATGGCGGTCGGGGGATTCTGCAAAGAGCTGTCAATCGGGTCTGCTTGCACAAGGGCTCCAAAGCTGGCAATGATTTGGGGGGAGGGTCCTTCGGAACCGGATCATAAGTACCTTTTGGGGGCTCCCCTGTAACTCTGGACAGTCACTAAACAAGCAGCTGTAAGTTGAGGACTACCTGTAAGTGGGGAGGGGTCTCTCTCTCCCACCTAGCCCAATGCGCAGCCGTCCCCCAACCGCAGCGTCTCTCTGCTCCCCCCACTAAGTGGCGCCTTCCCCTGCCTTCTCTGCCTGCAGTGGCCGAGCGCCCCCAGCACATGCTGATGAGGGTCTCGGTGGGCATCCACAAGGGCGACATCGAGGCCGCCATTGAGACCTACAACCTCCTGTCCGAGAAGTGGTTCACCCACGCCTCCCCCACCCTCTTCAACGCCGGCACCAACCGCCCTCAGCTCTCCAGGTAAAAGGGTTAGGGGGGCTGGCGGGCCGGCCGGTTGGCTGAGCATTGGGGGAGGAAATGCCAAAGAAGCCAAGCAACTTGCAAGGTCTAAGACGGGGGTCCCCAAACTTTGGGGCACCAGGGACCACCAGTTCCGTGGGGAGAGGTTATTCCGCGGACCAGAGGGGGCATGGTTGTGTGTGCTGCCTGCATCCCACGGATGGGGCTTTGCTTGTTTGTGCGGACCGGTTGCTGGCATGCTGCGGACCGGTACTGGTCCCCGGACCAGGCGTTGGGGACCCCTGGTATAAGAAAGTGGGGGCTGCTTCCGGCATAGAGTCTCCCCCCCAGCTGCTCTTCAGGTGGGTGCGGCAGTAATAATAATAGTAATAATAACAATAACAACAATAATAATAAATATAGTAATAATAGTAATAATAGTAATAATAGTAATAATAGTAATAACAATAATAGTAACAATAATAATAATAATAATAATAATAATAATAATAATAATAATAATAATATAATATAATAATATAATAATAATAAAAGTTGGAAGGTACCTTGGAGGTCATCTAGTAGCGCCCTTCATTCTGCAGCTTGGGGCCGTAGCTGGGTTTGGGGATCCGTGTCCAATTCCGGCATCTTGAGGGCAGCAGCGAAGAAAGACTGAAGGACTTTTTCAGCAATTGCCTTGGGTCCTGCTGCAATCGCCCTTAGACTTATATCCCGCTTCACAGTGCTTTACAGCCCTCTCTAGGCGGTTTACAGATTTGGCCTCTTGCCCCCCAACAATCTGGGTCCTCGTTTTACTGAGGGATGGAAGGCTGAGTCAACCTTGAGCCGGTCAGGATCGAACTGCTGGCAGTGGGGACGCAGAGTTAACCCCTGTGTCACAACAGGGCTCTTGTAGTCTGCAATCCCTTGTAAAGGGCAAGATAAACTTGTCATGGTGGCCTTGGGAAATTTGTCAAAGTTAGTTTGATTAGGAAAGGCCTTCGTTGCGAAAACAGACTTCGTGCTTTATTGGGCCAACTGTGGTTAGGCATGCAAGGAATTTGTCTGTGGTAGAGAAGCTCTGGGTGGACTTGAAAACAACAGAATACGATGATAATAATTAGTAAAGTGTACAGCCAGTAAAGTGGAGGAAGCAAAAAAATAATAAAAGGGATAAAGATGCTGCCGCCATGTCCAATGGGTTAATGTACATACATATTAAAACAAAAACATAGAAGTCTCTGTATTTTATCAGCTGGGAGATAAGGGGGTTCGGCAGAGTGATGGCCCGAGGGAAGGCACTGTCCCTATGTCTGGTGTATAAACAAGCCAAGATGACCTAAGTCAGGGTTAGGCAACCTTGGCCCCTTCATGACTCGTGGACTTCAACTCCCAGAATTCCTGAGCCAGCATGGGGAGAACTATGGCCCCTTCATGACTTGGGGACTTCAACTCCCAGAATTCCTCAGCCAGCATGAAGGAAATTATGGCCCCTTCATGACTGGTGGACTTCAACTCCCAGAATTCCTGAGCCAGAATGGGGGAACTTTGGCCCCTTCATGACTCGTGGACTTCAACTCCCAGAATTCCTGAGCCAGAATGGGGGAACTTTGGCCCCTTCATGACTGGTGGACTTCAACTCCCAGAATTCCTGAGCCAGCATGGCTCAGCTTGGAACCTCTCCCTTTCCCCTCAGCGTGGCTGGCTCAGGAATTCTGGGAGTTGAAGTCCACCAGTCATAAAAGAGCCCAGGTTGCCTACCCCTGAGTCCTAAGCAATCAGATTTGGGTTTGGCAGCCCAGCCATCTTGCTGGAAGGGGAAAAATAAATAAACCCAGGCTTGGGGCTGGCCTCCACAGGGGTCTGGAGGTGACCTCGCTGTACCGGAGGCTGCCATTCTCGCTCTTCTTCCCCTCCAGCTGCTTTCTCCTCTGCATGAAGGACGACAGCATCGAGGGCATCTACGACACGCTGAAGCACTGCGCCCTCATCTCCAAGTCTGCGGGGGGAATCGGGGTGGCCGTGAGCTGCATCCGGGCCACCGGCAGCTACATCGCCGGGGTGCGTCTGTGGCGGGCAGCCCGCGTGAATCCCTGCAGGCCCCACCAGTGGATTCTTGGAACTGCCGCTGGCCCTGTCCCCCTCACTAAGCAGCAGCAAAGGTCTCTGCCTCCATGGGTCCAGCTCACCGTCTCCAATCTTTTTAATTTTTCAGACCAATGGCAACTCCAACGGGCTGGTCCCCATGTTGAGGGTCTACAACAACACGGCTCGCTACGTGGACCAAGGGGGGAATAAGGTAGGGGGTCTTCTCCCAAGGCTGCTGGTGGGGACTTGGGTGGTCAAGGACAAACCCAGGGTTGATTCACCATCTCAGGCATAGTTTAAAGCAGGGCTCTCCAGTTAAGACGTGTGGACTTCAACTCCCAGCATTCCTCAGCCGGCCATGCTAGTTATCCATGACGAGCTGAGGAATTCTGGGAGTTGAAGTCTTAAAGTGGCCAAGGTTGGAGACCCCTGCTGTAAAGGGGGGGGCAGGGATGAAGGGATCTCCCAGCAAAGTGGAGAGAAGAGCAACTAAGACGATTAAAGGCCTGGAGGCTAAAACACACGAAGAATGTTGCAAGATTTGGGTATGTCTAGTCTAGAGAAAAGAAGGTCGAGGGGGGACAGGATAGCAGTCTTCCAGTATTTGAGGGGCTGCCCCAAAGAGGAGGGGGTCACCCTATTTTCCAAAGCCCCTGAAGGCAGGACAAGAAGCAACGGATGGAAACTGATCAAGGAGAGAAGCAGTAAGGGGAAACTTAATAGTAGTAGTAGTAATAATAACAACAACAACAATAATAAAGTTGGACGGGACCTTGGTCATCTAGTCCAACCCCCTGCTCAGGCAGGAAACCCTATACCGTTTCGGACAAATGGCTGTCCAGTTTCTTCGTAAAAACTTCCAGTGTTGGAGCATTCACTGCTTCTGGAGGCAGGTAGTTCCACTGGTTAATTGTTCTCACTGTCAGGAACGTCCGGACAGTCAATCAGTGGAAGGGCTTGCCTTTAGAAGTGGGTGCTCCATCCCTGGAGGTTTTTAAGAGGAAATCGGACAGCCATTTGTCTCGAAGGGTAGAGGGTCCCCTGCTTCAGCAGGGGGTTGGACTAGAAGACCTCCAAGGTCCCTTCCAGCTCTATGCTGAACTGAGGGGGGTCGGAAGGCTACCGGACTGGAGGGTCTGGAAAGGGCCCCCAGAAGCACAGCCAGGGCAGAGGTGGGCCGAAGGGGGTTTTGGTGCTGGTCTCCACCGCGGTGGTGTCTTTTCTTTCCGGCAGAGACCCGGGGCCTTCGCCATCTACCTGGAGCCCTGGCACTTGGACATCTTTGATTTCCTTGACCTGAAGAAGAACACCGGGAAGGAAGAGCAGAGGGCCCGGGACCTCTTCTACGCGCTCTGGATCCCGGATCTCTTCATGAAGCGGGTGGAGAGCAACCAGGTACAGGGCTGGCGGCTGAGTCCCCCCCCCACACTTGGTGGGACCAGCTGGGGGGACAGGGGGGCTGGGCGAAGGGTGGCCCCTCCGTGGCCACAGAGCAAAACAGAATCCTAGTATTTGAGGCCTGGAGCAGCTCACGCTTGTTCTTCTGTGCTCCTCTTGAATTGCTCAGACACTCTGCCCTTCCTGAACTTCTATCTAAGGCTGTTATTAACACAGAAAGGTTCATTTGCAGAAGGAGAGCGTACGGGCAGTCCTTGACGTACGACTGGTCGATTAGCGACCGTCCGAAGTCGGTCCCGCCCCAAAGTGCTCCCAGTCCAGTTCTGAGGTCCTGACGGCTCCTCCTCCCTCGTGGCCACATGACTGCATGTCAGGTGCTGGGCAACTGCTCACATTTGGAGTGTCCTGCGGTCGCCAGGCTTCGTTTTGCACCCTTGCAGCAAAAACACCCCATAGTGAACAATGGGTTTGCTTTATGACCTTGGTGTTAACAACTGCAGGACAAAAGGTGGTCAAACCAGGTGAATGCAGTCCTGCCAGGGCATGAAAGACAGCTGGGTGACCCTGGGCTGGTCGTTCGCTCTCAGCCCACACACACACACACACACACACACACACACACCAGGCAGGACCAGGAGCAGTGGGTGGAAGCTGGCCCAACCTGGAAATGAGGAGGAATTTCCCGACAGGGAGACCAGTCAGTCAGTGGAACGGAAGTTGCCTCCTGGAGTTGTGGGTGCTCCATCCCTGGAGGTTTTCAAGAAGAGACTGGACAGCCGTTGGTCTCACATTGTACAGGGTCTCCTACTTGTGCAAGGGGATGGACTAGAAGACCTCCAAGGTCCCTTCCAGCTCTGTGGTTCTGTACCCTTTATGGGGGGGAAGTCAGGCCGAAGCTGTTCCTCTGAGCTTCCCATCCGGCGATGCTCGTGAAGACCCAAAGCCAGATGTGGGTCCTTCACTGTTCTCTCTTCCTCAAAGGCAGGGGGAGCCTGGTGGCTGCAGCTGGAAGCCCCCCTAGAGCGAGCCTCTTTCTCCTGGGTGGGGGTCTCGTGACCCCCTCCCCTTGGAACTGACCTTTCCCCCCCCCTCCTTCAACAGGACTGGTCCCTGATGTGTCCCAACGAATGTCCGGGTCTGGATGAGGTCTGGGGAGAAGACTTTGAGCGTCTCTACGAAAGGTAGGAATGACCGGCTGGGCCAGGAGGGGCAAAATGGAACCGGCAGAATTTCTGCAGGACGTTTCGGGATGCGTCTGTCTCAGAAAAACGGGACAGGTTCGTCAACCACAGCACCGGGGATTTCCTGAGGAAGCCGTGACGGTGTTTTGGGGAAACTAAATGTAATAATAGAAGCCGGTCAGAAATGCGTTTCAGCGTTTCAACAAACGCAGCCATAAAACGCTAAGCCGTCACTTCGCTCCAAGTGGGAACGAGAGGGCGGGAGGTCTGAGGGAGACCGCCAGTTCTGGAGGACATGAATATAGTGCTTCCTCCCTTGGGCCTGGTGGATGAAGCCCTCTCTCCCAGGGGGGGTCTCCCAGGGGCTCCATCCTGCAGGTTGGGAGGGGGCACAGAGGGGACCCCGGGCTGCAGGACCACCAGTAGTGAGAAGGGCTGAGGGCTCACTCTCTGTTGAGGTGGGTGGGCTTGAGAGTGGTCCCCATGCCGAAAGGGCTTGGCTGGGCTCGGGTGGCAGGTGGCTGCTCTGTGTTGGGAGCTGCTTCCCCCCCTCCCCCCAGCTGGAGGAGGCTGGGGCAGGTGTAACCCCAGTTTAGCTATCCTGTGTTGTGAATGAGCAGGTGAGAGTTACCTGGCTGTGATGGAGCAGAAGCTGGATAATAAGAACATAAATTAAAGCCAGCTAAGTCCCATCAGTAGCCAGAGCCCTGATCAGGCTGTCCCTGCTTGAGCAGGGGGTTGGACTAGAAGACCTCCAAGGTCCCTTCCAG
>NW_015389901.1:102596-127738 GCF_001527695.2 Protobothrops mucrosquamatus
CCTTCCTTCCTTTCTTTCTTTCTTTCTTTCTCTTCCTTCCTTTCTTTCTTTCTTTCTTTCCTCCCTTCCTTCCTTCCTTCCTTCCTTCCCTCCTTCCTTCCTTCCTTCCTTCCCTTCCTTCCTTCCTTTCTTTCTTTCTTTCTTTCTTTCTTTCTTTCTTTCTTTCTTTCTTTCTTTCTTTCCTTCCTTCCTTCCTTCCTTCCTTCCTTCCTTCCTTCCTTTCTTTCTCTTTCTTTCCTCCTCCTCTTCTTCTCCTCTTCCTCTTCTTCTTCCTCCTCCTTCCATCTTCCACCTTCCTTCCCTCCTCTCCTTCCCTGTTCTTCCTTCCCCTCACCTCCAATTCCATGCCTTTCCCTTTCTTTCTTTCTTTCCTTCCCTTCCTCTTTCTTTCTTTCTTTCTTTCTTTCTTTCTTTCTTTCTTTCTTTCTTTCTTTCTTTCTTTCTTTCTTTCCTCCCTTTTTCCTTCTTTCCTTCCTTCCTCCATCCCTCCCTCCTTCCTTCTCTCTCTCTCTCTCTTCCCTTCCTTCCTTCCTTCCTTCCTTTCCTCCTCCCTTTTTTCTTTCTTTCTTTCTTCCTTCCTTCCTTCCTTCCTGTCCCCTGTCCCTTTCAGCCAAGCCCAGAAGGGTGTCCGAAAGGGACCTGAGGCCCTCCAGCCCTTCCCTATTTCATTACCTGATCCAGAACTTTCCTTTGGGGCCAGGAGCCGTGAGTGGGGCCAGCCTGGCTTTGAGAAACGGAGAAGCCACGATAGGGAGGCAAGGTGGAAGTCCCCCCCCTCTCCCTTCTTCTCTCCCCGCGGCTCTTTCCATTCCTGGCATTGCTGGGCATTGTTGGCCAAGAGAGTTTGAGGGGAATTAGGGGCCATGGACGGTGGGACCCCCTTGCCCGGGCCAAAGCTCGGAATCGGGACGCCGGGCGGTCCAAGGGCTCAGATCCCGTCGGGGCGGGGGTCTCCAGGGGAGGAGGAGGGGGGCCTTGGAGAGGAGGCCCACGGGAGCACCTCCCTCCGCTCGCTCCCTCCAGGTGGCCGTCTGCAACCTGGCCTCCATAGCCCTCAACATGTACGTGACGCCGGAGCACACCTACGACTTCCAGAGGCTGGCCGAGGTCACCAAGGTCATCGTCCGGAACCTCAACAAGATCATCGACATCAACCACTACCCGGTGGTGGAGGTACCTCCGGGGGCAGGGAGGCGGCACCTAGAAGGGAAAGGTGGCAGGAGGGCAGCTGGGGAGGGGGGAGGGCACGGAGGGAGGCCACACAGCAGGAACCCACGCCAATTGCCAAGCGCCCAAATACGGATCACGTGACCCTGGGAACGCCACGACGGTCGTAAGGGCGAAACACAGGCCCTGCTCCTTTTTTCCAGTGCTGTTGCGATCTTGACCCGCTTGGACAGGTGAGCCCTTGAGTTCCCGTACCGCAATGGAGCCCTGCCCATTCTGCTTGCAAGTCGTGACGGTCGTTAAGTGAGGCGGTCTGGGTCTAGGAGCGGGGAAGGCGGGGGCCGGTCCGCTCTCAGTTGGGGGGACCCCCTCCTCCCCCCCGCAGGCTTATTTGCCGGAAGCCTTTAGACGGCCACCTCTCTCACCTGCCCAGGCAGGTCTCGACTTAACATCCATTCAAAATCGCAACAGCACTGAAAAAACAGGGACAAGGCCTGTTTCGCCCTTACGGCCGTCGTGGTGTTCCCACAGTCACGTGATCAAAAATAACATGGAATCGAGGGTAAAGCCCGGGGACCGATCTGCCCATCGCTTGGGTGGGAGGGGGGAGGGCTGGCCTTCAAGGCCTGCCAGGCGTCTGGGGGAGGGGCAGGGGGGTCCCTGGGGTGGGGGCGGCCACGGAGAGGACCGGCTTCCTAGCTCCCATCAGATGGCCATAATTAGGGGAAGGGGCTGGGGGGGGGGCAAACGGGAGATCCATCCCTGCTCTCGGAGGCGATGTTCTGTCCCCGTTCCGACCCACACCCCCAAACAGCCAGCCGAGGGTTAAAGACTTCTTCCAGACACCACTTCACAGATAAGAAACTTGGCAGCAGCTCCGTAGCTGCCTGCCAAGACCTTTTACTCCAAGCACACAGAAACAAAAACAATACACACAGTTTAAAGCCACAGCACACTACTTTGCCAGAGATTCAGCTTTTGTCCGTCACAGAGGTCCAAATGGCCACCACCACCCTTTTATAGCCTGTGGGGTGTGGTCCAGTGACTCAGCTTAATCTCTGGAACGTCTCCTTTTCTGCTGCGCACGCTTGTCGCTCCTACGCTGGCGTGGATCCAGCCACAACTTCTCTTCCTCACTATCCGAAACACCTGGCTCCTGGCCAATCCCAGAACCACCTGGCTCCTGGTCAATCTCTTCTCCGTCGGGAGACACCTGAGGCCTTGCCAGTGAGGAGGGTCCTGGAGAGGGAGGCCTAGCCATCTCCTTCATGTTCGGAGCCTTCTTCCTCCGATAAGAGGGGCTCCCAAGACGGAGCCACAACAGGCGAGGCCAGCTGAGCCCCCTTCCCTCCCTCCCTCCCCCTGTCTCCCCAGGCCGAGACCTCCAACCGGCGCCATCGCCCCATCGGCATCGGGGTGCAGGGCCTGGCCGACGCCTTCATCCTCATGCGCTTCCCCTTCGAGAGCCCCCAGGCCCAGCGCCTCAACCAGCAGATCTTCGAGACCATCTACTACTGGGCGCTGGAGGCCAGCTGCGAGCTGGCCAGGGAGCAGGGGCCCTACCAGACCTACCAGGGCAGCCCCGTCAGCAGAGGGGTGAGTGTGGGGAGGGGGGCTCGGGCTGGGGGGAGGGGGGAGGTCTGGATCGGCCCCTGGGAGGCTGCTCGGAAAGAGCCGGTCTCTTCCTTGAGCTGTGAGCTTCGGACGCAGAATCCGGGTTTCTGATTTTTTATTATTATTATTATTATTATTATTATTATTATTATTATTATTATTATTATTATTCAGTGCCAGGTTTGGGGATTTCCCGGCAGACGTTTCGTGACCCGACTAGGGAACGTTCTCAGGGCTGCCGCGGTTCCCGAAAATAAGCCCTAGCTTGATATTTACTTGTCCCACGGTCTGTGGCCGCTCACGGCTAGATGCCACGTGGTGTGTTGCTCCGGTGCCGCCGCTCGTGGCTGGATGCTGTGCGGCATGTTGTGCCGTGGCGCACGCGAGCAGTGGCACTGATATACGCCCCGTGGCCCGCCACAAGTGGCAGCACCAGAGCAACGAGCCGTGTGGCTTGCCACGAGGGGCAGTACTGGTGGGATGTGTCATGTGGCTGCAAGCGGCCACGGAACGACTCAGCCAGTGGCATGACAGGTGTCGGGGCGTGGGAGGTCTGGCTACAGCGGTCCTAGGGTAAGTAGGTAGGACATCCCCCCCCCAAATAAAACCTGGTGCCAAAATATATATAAGATGGGGTCTTGTTTTCGGGGAAACGCAGTATCGGCAGCGGCAGCACTGATGGTGTTCCGTAGTTGGGTCGTGAGACGTCTGCGTGGTGCCTGCCTTCCTTTTCAAACCCCAAGAATCTCTGCAGGGTCCAGCTGGACAGGCAGCCCCCTCCTCCCCCCTTGCCCCCCCCTTGGCAAGGGGATTTGGCAGGCCCTGCTCTGTGGGGATGTTGGGGGCCTCCCTTGTGGGGCGGGTGGGTGAACTGCCTCCCCTCCCTCCCGCAGGTCCTGCAGTACGACATGTGGAACGTGACCCCCACCGACCTCTGGGACTGGAGCGCCCTGAAGGCAAAAATTGCTCAGTGAGTAGGAGACCCTACTCGCCGGGATGAGGAAGTGGGGGACGACACCCCCCTCTTTGTACGGGGACGGGAAAAGGACCCCACGGTGACCCCGTAGGACGGGAGGAGGGCGCCAAAGAGGAAGGGTACACACACACACACACACACAAGGTCCGTGCCCCAGGCCTTGTCGGAGAACCACCGGGGGTACGGGTGCCGGAGTTGGCGAGTCTAGGACCCCTTCAACGAATCGGTGGAGCCCTACACCAGCAACATCTACACCCGCCGGGTGCTCTCGGGGGAGTTCCAGGTGAGGGGGGCCGTCCCTGGGGGCCCTGGGAGGAGGGGGGCAGCACGGAGGGGTGAAGAAGAGCAGGGCCGCCCACCCCTCTGGGTCGTGCAGCAGGGGCCACCGTGAGCTTCAGGGCTCCGGGCTCCTTTTCATTGCTAAGCGGGGGGGTTTGCTAAGTAGGCCGCACCTGATTTCCCAACCTTTTTTGCCACGATTGTTAAATGAGTCGCTGTGGTCATTAAGTGAGACATATGGCTGTTAAGGGAATTCGACTTCCCCAGCTCTGATTTTCTTTGCCTGTCGGAAGCCGGCTGGGAAGGCGGCAAAGGGGGATTGTCATGAATACAGCCAGTCCTCGGCCTATGGCCACAGTTGAGCCCAACATTTCCGTTGCTAAGCGAGACAGCGGTTGAGCGAGCATTGTCCCATTTTACGACCTTTCCTGCCACAGTTGCTAAGTGAATCGCTACAATTATTAAGTTACACAGTCGTAAAGTGAATCCGGCTTTCCGCCCATTGACTTGGCTTGCCCAGAAGGTCGCAAAAGGGGGTCACATGACCCTCCCCGGGACACTGCGACCATCATAAATATGAAACCAGTTGCCGACTGAATCTTGATCATGTGACTCTGGGGAATGACGCAATAGTCGTGCAATAAGTGGGGGGGGGACCAGTCCTAAGTCAGTTTGGCACTGTTGTAACTTTGAATGGTGGCTAAACGAATGGCTGTATCTTGAGGACTAGTCTGTGGGAGAAGCTCACCGCCGGAGGAGGGCCCGCATTTGGAGGCGGGCAGGGGAACGGAGGTGGGCCACAGATGGGCTGAAAGGGGGTGATTTTGGGGTGTGTGTGAAGGCCTGGTGCCTGACGTGGCTGCTGGTGTTTTGGGGTGGCAGATAGTGAACCCCCACTTGCTGAAGGACCTGACCGAGAGGGGCCTGTGGAACGAGGAGATGAAGAACCAGATCATTGCCTTCAGCGGCTCCATCCAGGTACGTCCGGCCCATGGTGCTGGGCCCGGCCAGAGGGCCCCCCCCCCCGATTCTCTGCCCTGCCCCAGAGGCTGCGTGTGGGGGCGCCGCTCAGCTCAGCCCGACTTGCGCCACGGAAAACACACACAGCTGTGCAAGGCAAGGGACCCTTCATACCCCAGAGCTAATCTAGCACTCCTTCGTTGTGGAACTGCCTTTCTCTTACCCAGGGCTGTTGTGTAGGTCGCACAACGCAGGCGCAATAGGCAAAAAATGCAGACTGCCCAAAGAGTTTGTCTCCATTGCCTGGGAGAAGAATGCTCCTTCCTCTTTTTTGAAAAACCACCCGGAAGGGTAGGAAGCTTTGAGGAAAGCAGGGGGGACAGGAGAAGTTGCCGGAACGGCAGCCGTAGACCGGTCGCCGGGTAGACAAGCCAGCAAAAATGATCTTTTGTTGGCCACTTCTGCTTGGAAAGAGGCAGGAGAAGCGGGGAGAGGAGAGAAGGGAGCACTATGAAAACATGCAGGATAGGATCTGCATATATATATAAAAACAATATAGAATAGAATAGAATAGAAATACAGAATAGAATAGAATAGAATAGAATAGAATATGGAATAATGAATAGAATAGAATAGAATAGAATATAGAATAGAATAGAATAGAATAGAATAGAATAGAAATACAGAATAGAATAGAATAGAATAGAATAGAATATGGAATAATGAATAGAATAGAATAGAATAGAATAGAATATAGAATAGAATATAGAATAGAATAGAATAGAATAGAAATACAGAATAGAATAGAATAGAATAGAATAGAATAGAAATATAGAATAGAATATAGAATAGAATATAGAATAGAACAGAATAGAGCTGGAAGGAGCCCGAGGGAAGGCACTGTCCCTGTGTCTAGTGTATAAACAAGCCAAGATGACCTAAGCCAGGGATAGGCAACCTTGGCTCTTTTATGACTTGTGGACTTCAACTCCCAGAATTCCTGAGCCAGCATGAGGGAAACTTTGGCCCCTTCATGACTGGTGGACTTCAACTCCCAGAATTCCTGAGCCAGCATGGGGGAACTCCTGCTCAAGCAGGAGAACCTATATACCATCTCAGACAGGTGATTGTCCAGTCTCTTTTTAAAAACTTCCAGCAATGGAGTGCCCATGATTTCTGAGGGTAAGTTGTTCCACGGGTTAATTATGATTGATAAGAATGGTTTGAATACAGAGGGGAAACTAAGCTTAAATAAGAATCTTGAAAACAGGACATATAGTGACTTAACAAGATGACTTTTATAAATACAATTGAAACATCAGAAAAGATGTTATATGCCGATGTTGCTGTTATTTGTACAAACACAAGAAAAATGTTTATATCCAACTTTGTATGTATCGAAAATATTAAGAACTATATTTGTTTAATGTTGACAAAAGGAGAATACTACTGGAAGAAGAGAAGATCAAAGCAATATATCATTAATCAATATATTGATTACGGAACTATAAAATTTAATTATTATGGATTGTTTTTTTAAATATGTGAACCCAGACAACATGCCCTCGGCCTCATCCCTTGAAATAATGCAGATTCAGGAGCTACACAAGGCAGCGTGCACACACGCGCCAGAGTTAACGGGAGAATTCTCCACCGGTGGTCCTGAGGACGGCCGATTGGGAGGTCTTACCGGGGTGGGGGTGTCTGGAGGGGTTCTTGGGGGGTGGTGGTCTGCCAATGTTTAGGGCTGCTTTCCAGCTCTTGAATCCCAGCAGTAGGTAAGATAAGATAAGATAAGATATGATAACCTTTATTGTCATTTTTTTTTACTGTGGGCCCAACAGCACACATCAAAAATGAAATTTAATTGCCCGCTCTCAAAGTGAAACACATACATGACACACACCTAAAACATACTATATACAACATATGTATAAACCCACATCCCTACATATACATAACAAATAAATATTAAATACTGTCCATCTTGAATATATAACAGAAGGAGGAAGCTTGAGAGTTCACGAGGTTAATGCTGTATGGAATGAAACTATGGTAGCCCTCCATCATGGTTGCTCCTATCTAGGTTTGTGGGTTTCCTAAACAGCTGGTTAAAGTCTGGTCTAAGTGTGCTAAAGACCTGCTCTGGGCTCATCTGAGCCTCTTTGCATTGACCCTTTAATGCAGGGCTTATATTTTTAATTTATTTCTACGTATGCTCGTAGGTTTTGACCCCTTCCGTTTTTAATCTGTATTTTATTCACGTAATTATAGAGCGTTATTATAGGATATCGTGAACCGCCCAGAGTCACCTAGCCGAGATGGGCGGTGTAGAAATCTATATAAATAAAAATGTAAATGTTCGTTTGTTCAAAATCTTAAATCTCCGAAAGTTCTTCACCGACTGCTTTGAAATTTTGACACAACGTTGCATTCGAATACGCGCGTTTTTATATACCTATATTATATAGATGTCACACCTGTGACAGGTAAAAACATGCTTTTTTTTGAAAAACAGCGCCATCTGTTGGCTGAGTGAACGAGAGCCACAGCAACGCGTGGCCGGGTACAGCTAGTTTAATCAGTAAATAAAGTTTTAAAAAGAAGAGACTTCTTCCTTCAAAAGACCTTTTGTGCCTGGATCCCTGCAGAGAGGCTGCTGGGATTTCTTGCGCTCTTTCAGCTTTGAGACGAGCTTTCTGCCAGCTCTTAACCGCCCAGGGATCCACTTGGCTGCTCTTTTGCCTCCCAGAACATCCCGGAGATCCCCGAGGACCTGAAGCAGCTCTACAAGACGGTGTGGGAGATCTCCCAGAAGACCATCCTGAAGATGGCCGCTGACCGGGGGGCCTTCATCGACCAGAGCCAGTCTCTGAACATCCATATCGCGGAGCCCAACTACGGGAAGCTGACCAGCATGCACTTCTACGGCTGGAAACAGGTGAGCGGGGAGGAGGGGTGGGGGTGGGGGCAGAGGAAGCGGGCAGCCTTTTAGGGCACCCCCTGTAGTGGGCTGGGGAGGCCCAGGAAGCTGATTGGCTCACCCTGAACAGACATCTCCACCAACTGCAAATTAGCACTGATGATGTTGCCTAGTTGGGTTATGAAACATCTGGAAGAAAACAACCAAGCTCAGAGGGCAGTTCTCTCCTGGCGATTGGCCAGAGTCACCCAGCCAGCTTCCGTGACTAAGGCGGGACTAGAACTTACAGTCTCCTGGTGATTGGCTCAAAGTCACCCAGCCAGCTTCCGTGACTAAGGCGGGACTAGAACTCCCCGTCTCCTGGCGATTGGTCAGTCACCCAGCCAGCTTCCGTGACTAAGGCGGGACTAGAACTTACAGTCTCCTGGTGATTGGCTCAAAGTCACCCAGCCAGCTTCCATGACTAAGGCGGGACTAGAACTCCCCGTCTCCTGGCGATTGGCCAGAGTCACCCAGCCAGCTTCCGTGACTAAGGCGGGACTAGAACTCCCCGTCTCCTGGCGATTGGCCAGAGTCACCCAGCCAGCTTCCGTGACTAAGGCGGGACTAGAACTCACTGTCTCCTGGCGATTGTCCCAGTCATCCAGCCAACTTTTGTGCCTAAGGCGGGACTAGAACTCATTGTCTCGTGGTGATTGGTCCAAAGTCACCCAGTTGGCTTTCAGGCCCAAGACGGGACTAGAACTCAGGGTCTCCTGCTTTCTAGCCTCAATGCCTCCCCCACTGGGCCAAAGCGGCAGTGGTTGCCTTTGGGGGCCTCGGGGCTGATGTGAACTCGCCTCCTGCAGGGCCTGAAGACGGGGATGTACTACCTGCGGACCAAGCCGGCGGCCAACCCCATCCAGTTCACGCTCAACAAGGAGAAGCTGAAGGAGAAGAGCTCCAGGGAGGAGGAGGAGAAGGAGAGAAACACGGCGGCCATGGTGTGCTCCCTGGAGAACCGGGACGAGTGCCTGATGTGCGGGTCCTAAGGAGCCCCCGGCCTCCTTCCGCCTCCCCCAGCCCCCCAGCTAGGCTAGGCAGCTCTCGGTCCCTGTGTAGCGTAGCCAGGCCCTGAGTCTGTGCTTGTAGGTCATTGGGCAACCGTTCTGCGCTTACTTGTCTTCCCTTGAAAGCCGCCAAGCCAGGATTGGGGGATTTTGGGGGTGGGGAAAGCAGACAGAAACTGGGGGGGTCCGGCGGCTGTAGCCAGAATCTGTTAAGTGCCCTTGAACAGCTGTGGGAGAGTCTGCTCCTGAGTGACCCCCAGGGAGACGGCCTGAGCTTCTTTGACGGACACCTCTTGTGCCTTTCCGGAACCCCTTCCGATGTTCTGCTGCCCCTTCCAGTCTGCCCTTTCCCGTGTCTCCCTGGTCCCTCTTTGGGAAGAGGATTCTTAGAACAACTTCTCCCTCTCTCCCTCGTCACAAACCCTCGGAAAACTTTGTTAAGATCCCGACGGTACTTGGTTGCCCAGGGCTGCCGGGCCGGGTTGTTTGGGCCGAACCCAAGGATGTTCCTTGACTCCACTGGGTAGTTTTCTAACAAAGTCCGTGGCCTCCGTTTCAACTATTTATTGTCTTCGGCTACTCCTGCCTGTAGACCTGAACCCTTGAGGCCTGTCTAACACATCAATAAAGACGAAGGTTACAGTTGGACGATTAAAGGACCTTGGCGTACATTTGTTAGTAGATGACTTTGAGTTCACTTTTGGGGGAAGTCCTCAGCGAACTAGCTGCCTTTCAGTGTTTGAGGGGCTGCCACAGAGAAGAGGGGGTCAACTTATTCTCCCAAGTAGGCAGGACAAGAAGCAACCGATGGAACCTCACCAAGGAGAGAAACAACCTAGAATTAAGGAGGAATTTCCTGACAATTAATTGATGGAACGACTTGCCTTGTCCAGGGGGGTATAGGACACGGGCGTCCAACCTTGGCCATTTTAAAACTTGTGGACTTCAACTCCCAGAATTCCCCAGCCAGCCATGCTGAAATCCACGAGTCTTAAAAGTTCCCAAGGATGAACAGTCTAGGGGCTCCTACGTGGACAGGGGGTTGGACTAGATCAGGGGTTGGCAACCATAAACACTCAAAGAGCCACTTGGACCCGTTTCCCACAGAAAAGAAAACACGGAGCCGCAAAAACCGCACGCATGTGCACCGTGCGCAGGAGGGGTGGCTAGATTGAAGAGTTTAATTAAAAAGAAATAGAGGGTGCTGTGCATGAGTTCTCTCTGTCTCTCCCTCTCGTTTTGTCTCTCCCCCTCTTTCTCTTCCTCTCTCCCTCTCTTTTTCTCCCCCTCTTTCTCTTCCTCTCCTCTCCCTCTTTCTCCTCTCCCTCTTTCCTCTCTCCCCCCCTCTCTCTTTCCTCTCCCACTCTTTCCCCCTTTCTCTTTCTCTCCTCTCTCTCTCTTTCTCCCCCTCTCCGATCTTCTGCTCACCTAGCAAGCTGGGTTCAAGCTGTTCTCCAACAAGCTGACACACATTCTTATTGGGCTGGCTCTCTCCTGCCCTTCCTGCTTCCTGCAGAGACGCAGCCAAGGCAGGAGCACTGCCCAATAAGCTTGTCAGCTCGGGAGAACAGGGTGAGGCCACTCTCTTTTTTACACACACACACACACACACACACACACACACACACACACACACACGGGGGGAGAGTGCAAGTGCCTCTCTCTGTCTCTCTGCAAAAGGCAGAGGAGGCTTGGAACCGCAGATTGCCGACCCGTGGACTAGATGACTCCAAGGTCCTTCCCAATTCTGGTATTCTGTACTTCTGTAACTGGTGCATGGGATTCAGTGTCGCTTAAGAGTCCAATCTTGAGTTTGCTTTGAGCTTTGTTTAGGAGTCGAGGGGCTCAAATTTTCCGTAGGACAAGCAGCCAGAGCCAGATGGTAAGTAACCCCAGAGGGTGGAAGATCCACCCTGGAAAGCAAAGAACAGGCCGTCCCTTGGACTGGCCAGCCCTGGGGGAAGAGCGAAACCTCTGGGGAAGGACCTGCCATCTTACACATCCCTGGAATCCTGTTTGTCAGATATGAGAGGAAACCTTCCTGAAAGAATATTCTTGAGCAGAAGAACAGAAAACAAAAAGCAAGACGCTACAGAATAGAAAAGGGCATTTGGCCAGCCAGCGCAAAATGCAGGCAAAGATGTGTCTGCGATGGGTTCTAACCACCTTCCAAAGCCTGGGTGTCAAACTGATCCACTTTTTCACCTAGAGCAGGGGTAGGCAACCTCGGCTCTTTTATGACTCATGGACTTCAACTCCCAGAATCCCTGAGTCAGCAAAGCTGACTCAGGAATTCTGGGAGTTGAAGTCCATGAGTCATAAAAGAGCCGACGTTGCCTACCCCTGACCTAGAGTTTCTCTTTTGCTCATATCTTGACAATGGAATGCAAATGTCATGGTTCCAACAGATGAAACTCTTCGAAAGAACTTTGAGGCATTGTTTACCTTAAAGAATTTATTTTGAGTAGCATAATTTGGCACAGCATAAGCGAAGCCAAAATCTGAAATCCCCTCCCCTGAGCACCTAGTATCAAAGCACAATTCCCTCCTCCAATTAACAGTCATAAATCACATTCCCCAAGTACTTTGAAGCCTGGGCCTCCTCTACAGCTCTCCAGTCTGCCAATCCTTTATCAGCTCTGGGCTCAATAACCTTGATTCTCACGCTAGGTTTAGTGTTGTTATGTCTAGCTGGACTCTCGTTCACATCCTCCCCCCCCTCCCAGCATCATCTAACTCTAAACGTGAAACGGAAAAAGATGGCTACATTTCCATCTGTTGTCAATGCAAAAACATCCGATGTTAGCAGGGTTGACAGCCAAGGTGTGTGTGTGTGTGGGGGAGTGATGTCTAGGCAATCGAGAGCCAAGGCCACGGATGAAGGAGAAGTGGACTGTTTCCATAACAAGAAGAAATATTACTATTGGGCAATGTCAACACCAGGTGGTGGGGTAAGAGAGTCTGTCGTTCAACTAAGCAAGTCTCCGAGCAGCGAAACCAGAGCTGGCTTCACTTTCTTTTGTGCCAATGTAAATTTTCAGTAAAGTATTAAATCATGTCCTAGGACAGGGGTAGGCAACCTTGGCTCTTTTATGACTTGTGGACTTCAACTCCCAGAATTCCTGAGTGAGCATGGGGGAACTATGGCCCCTTCATGATTCGTGGACTTCAACTCCCAGAACTCCTCAGCCAGCATGGGGACACTATGGCCCCTTCATGACTCGTGGACTTCAACTCCCAGAATTCCTGAGCCAGCATGAGGGAAACTTTGGCCCCTTCATGACTCGTGGACTTCAACTCCCAGAATTCCTGAGCCAGCTATGCTGACAGGCAACCTGGGCTCTTTTATGACTCGTGGACTTCAACTCCCAGAATTCCTGAGCCAGCCTGGCTCAGCTTGGAAACCTCTCCCTTTCCCCTCAGCATGGCTGGCTCAGGAATTCTGGGAGTTGAAGTCCACGAGTCATAAAAGAGCCAAGGTTGCCTACCCCTGGTCTAGACCATCTAAAACTGGCAGGGAAGGAAAATGGTGCCTTCTATTCGTGACTCCTAAGCCACGGCTGATGCCATCAGAAGCCTCAGAGATGTGACACACATTTGTGCACTTACAGCAGACGTCATCAGCTTTATGTTGAGGCTTTAATCACGTCTTTGTGGGCTTCCTTTTCCTTTGGAAAGTAAAATGGATGAGATTGATCGATTTCATTGATTGATGAGGGGCTATCAAGCTGTTCTCAATGCTCAGCAATCACACAGATTGTCTCCAGCAATATCGCCAGCTTTCAGCTCCTGGGACCCTTCCTGAAGGCAGTAAAGGGAAAAAGGAACGTGCTCAAAGTCTGGACTTCTACCTGAATACCTCCATTTCCATTCCTGGAGAGAAGTGGACTTGCTCATGACCTGTTTGTGTAGACATCTTCTGACAGAGGACAATATTCGTAGCTCTTGGTGCACTCTGAGCTTGGCGGTTTTCTTGCAGACGTTGCATGACCCAGCTAGTGTGGTGATGAAACATCTGCAAGAAAACAATCCCACAGTTCCTCCACCCAGTTCAGAGGGCACCAAGGACACCATAGTCCTCTTCCTCTCCTCCTCCTCCTCCTCCTCCTCCTCCTAGCACTGGGCATTGAATGACCTTTATTATGCTTTAAGGAGCTCAAAGTCCTTTGAAATAAGAGGGATGTCATTTCAGCAAATTACCATTGTTGGCTATTGATTTTCATCTTAATAGAAATACTTTGAGATATTTTTGGAGATACTTTAGATATGGATCAAAGTCCATTGTCCCTCTTGGGAAGGGTCATGGGTTGTTTGTCACTACACCCCCCAAAAAAATCACTTTTAGGCAATTTTGGGTAACTTATCCAGATTTGGGAACCCCGGAGAGTTTCTTTTTCTGGAAGAGTTTCAGAAGGCTCCGTCTGATCTCTTTGGTTCTCACGCCGTAGATCAAAGGGTGGACGGTCCAGGGGAAGAGCAAGTAGGTTGCGCTGATGAGGTTGTGGACATCTTGGGAGGACGATTTGACGAGTCGGAAGACGACAGACGAAGAAAGGCGAGAGGAGTAGCTGATGACAATCACAATCCAGTGGGTGCCACAAGTGTGGAAGACTTTCTGACGGACGTTGCCAGAGCGGATCTTCAGAGCAGTGTGGACAATCCGACTGTAGGAAGCCAGGAGGAGGATGAGGTCAAGGATGAATTGAAAGGACCGCAAGGCCATACCTGCCCTCTTGTTCACGGAGATATCGCTGCAGGACAACCTCATGAGGGCCATGTGTTCACAAGCAAAATGGTTGATGACGTTCGAACGGCAGAACCGCACCCGGGAGGCCAAGGCCACCACCGGTCCAACAGTCCCAAGACTTCTCAACAAGGAGAAGTCTATTCTATTCTATTCTATTCTATTCTATTCTATTCTATTCTATTCTATTCTATTCTATTCCCTATTTTCTATTCTATTCTATTCTATTCTATTCTATTCTATTCAAAATGGTTTCCAATTAAGTGTGATGAATCCATTCCCCAATTTCCTTCAATCCTCGTAGAGCAGGGGTGTCAAACTTGCTGCATCACGTGACGTGTTGCAATATATCAAATGAAAACGTTGTCACCATCCAAGGACACACTGTGTTTCCTTATATAAAAGTGAAAGTTATTCAAAACAACAATATAAATCAATAGGAAAAGGAAAAATTAAAGAACCACTAGAGTCTAGCACGAGATTAAAATAAATGAGCATTCAACCTACTGGTCAAGTGTTAAAAATAAAAAGCAGAGTAAAACAAAAGATTCAAACAGTGAAGTTAAATCCCAGGCATGCTTAAGAAAATGAACTGCCAAGAGAGAGATGGATGACCAGTGACTTTCCAGGCATGCTGATTCAGATCTAGAAACAGCTTTACTGCGAACATTCTTTAGAACACACAAGAACAAAATCAAACTAAAAGATGGAGGAAGGAGACTATCGAGCAAGGATTAATAATAAAGGAGGATCTGGCTTAAGGATCTGATGTTCCTTATACTACTTGGAGGAGTTGAGAGTTGGAGTGGCTACTATAAAACCAATATGTTCAAGTGGAGACCCCTAGCAGATAATAACAAGCTGTGTGAATGTGGAGAAGCACAGAGTCTGGCCCATCTGCTGGTGTGTTGGCCACTACCAGAAACATGTATCAATAATGACTTATTTTTGGCCAACGATAAAGCCAAGACACGGAAGAAGAAGGAAGATCAGAAGGTCTTTTTTTCTGGAAAGAGTTTCAGAAGGCTCCGTCTGATCTCTTTGGTTCTCACGCCGTAGATCAAAGGGTGGACGGTCCAGGGGAAGAGCAAGTAGGTTGCACTGATGAGGTTGTGGACGTCTTGGGAGGACGATTTGACGAGTCGGAAGACGACAGACGAAGAAAGGCGAGAGGAGTAGCTGATGACAATCACAATCCAGTGGGTGCCACAAGTGTGGAAGACTTTCTGACGGACGTTGCCAGAGCGGATCTTTAGAGCAGTGTGGACAATCCGGCCATAGGAAGCCAGGAGGAGGATGAGGTCAAGGATGAATTCAAAGGACCGCAAGGCCATACCTGCCCTCTTGTTCACGGAGATATCGCTGCAGGACAACCTCATGAGGGCCATGTGTTCACAAGCAAAATGGTTGATGACGTTCGAACGGCAGAACCGCACTTGGGAGGCCAAGGCCACCACTGGTCCAACCATGCAAAGACCTCTCAGCATGGAGAGGAGCATCAGGAAGCCCAGGAGCTTGGTGGTCATGAGATCTGCGTAGCGCAGTGGGTGGCAAATGGCCAGGAAGCGGTCTAGAGCCATAATCAGCAGAACGTTGCAGTCCAGGAACATCGTGAAGTAAAGGAAGAACATTTGCACCAGACATTCGGTCAAGGAGATGTGGCTGGCGGGGAGCAGCAGGCTGAGGAGCATTCTGGGAAGGATGGCAAAGGTCCCAAAGAGGTTGACCGTCAGGAGCAGGGCGATGAGCAGGCACATGGGGGAATGGAGGCTCTCCTCGGTCTTCACCGTGTAGATCAGGACGGAGTTGGTGGTCACAATGAGGAGAAACAGGCAGAAGAAAGGAACGGCGAGGAAGGACCTGAACTGCTGGAGACCCGGGAATGGAATGAGGGCGAATTGCACGTAGGGCACGTTGGCCGTGGTGTTCTGGATCTCTGCTCCCATAGCCGGCAGGTTGGTGGACTTCAGACCGCTGATGTGTCTTGACTCTGAAAAGAAGAGTTGTCTTTTGGTCAATCCCAAGTTGGGTAAAGCCTTGCAGAAGACATTGAGGTGATCCCATACTCCTTCTCCTTCTCTCATTATTTTTTTCCTCCTCCTCCTCCTCCTCCTCCTCCTCCTCCTCCTCCTCCTCCTCCTCCTCTCCACAAACCTAACTTTCTTCTAGCACTGATGATGTTTCCTAGTTGGGTCTTGACCAAGGAACCTAATCAGGATTTGATTAGTATTCCAAGATTGAATATATCTTGGAAAATATCTCCTTGATTGTGAGGGCTGACTACCACTTTTCTTAAAGCTTCTATATGGATTCCTGCTCTGAGCAGAAATTTGGACTTGGCCTGAATGACCTCATCAAACACTTTAATATCTGGATTGGTAAGTGAGGAAGCCCATGATCTGCTAAGAAAAGAAAGGAGAGCTGCAAAAGCATAATGGAAATGGAAGCAGATGAATATACGAATATGCATGATGGAAACTGCAGCTGCCAAAAAGGCCAACACAGTGCTGGGCTGCATTAACAGAGGGAGGGAATCAAGATCAGGTGAAGTATTAATACCACTTTACAAGGCCTTGGTAAGGCCACACTTGGAATACGGCATCCAGTTTTGGTCACCACGATGTAAAAAAGATGCTGAGACTCTAGAAAGAGTGCAGAGAAGAGCAACAAGGATGATTAGGGGACTGGAGGCTAAAACATATAAGGAAAGGCTGCTGGAATTGAGTATGTCCAGTTTCATGAAGAGAAGGACGAGGGGGGACATGATAGCAGCCTTCCAGTATCTCAGGGGCTGCCCCAAAGAAGAGGGAGTCAAGCTGTTCTCCAAGGCGCCTCAAGGCAGGACAAGAAGCAACGGATGGAAATTCATCAAGGAGAGAAGCAACCTAGAACTAAGGAAGAATTTCCTGACAGAACAATTAATCAGTGGAACAACCTGCCTCCAGAAGCTGTGAATGCTCCAACACTGGAAGTTTGTAAGAAGAAACTGGACAGCCATTTGTCTGAAATTGTATAGGCCGGTTTCCTGCCTGAGCAGGGGGTTGGACTAGAGGACCTCCAAGATCCCTTCCAACTTTGTATTATTATTATTATTATTATTATTATTATTATTATTATTATTATTATTATTATTATTATTATTATTATTATTATTATTATTATTATTATTGATCATCGCACAGTCAGCCAGATGTTCAGACTGGATTTGGCATTTTGTCTACCTATCGAGTCCTTTCCCAGGACCTGGGATTATTATTACTATTACTATTACTATTATTATTATTATTATTATTATTATTATTATTAGTAGTAGTAGTAGTAGTAGTAGTAGTAGTAGTAGTAGTAGGTTAGGACTTCAGATGAAGAAAGAGAAAAGTTGCTGGGATCCCAGAAAGAGTGCAGAGATGAGCCACGGAGACGATCAGGGATCTGGAGACTAAACCGTACAATAAACCATTGAGGAAACGGGGAATGTCTGTTCTAATGAAGAGAAGGAAGTGACAGCAGCCTTTTAGTACTTGAGGGGCTGTCGCAGAGAAATGGTGGGGGGGGGCAACCTATCCTCCAAAGCCCCTGAAGGCAACGGGTGGAAGCTTGTCAAGGAGCGATCCAGCCTGGAGCTAAGGAGAAGTTTCCTGACTTTGATAAAAATCAACCAGTGGAACAGAAGTTGCCTCCAGAGGTTGTGGGTGCTCCATTACTGGAGATTCTTAAGAAGAGACGGGGCAGCCATTTGTCCGCAGTGGCCGAGGGTCTCCTGCTTAAACAGGGGGTTGGACTAGGAGATTTCAGAGGTCCCTTCCAAGGCGCCTGAAGGCAGGACAAGAAGCAACGGGTGGAAACTAATCAAGGAGAGAAGAAACCTAGAACTAAGGAGAAACTTCCTGACAGTGAGAACAATTTAACCAGTGGAACCACCTGCCTCCAGAAGCGGTGAATGCTCCAACACTGGAAGTTTTTAAGAAGAGACTGGACAGCCATTTGTCCGAAATGGTATAGGGTTTCCTGCCTGAGCAGGGGGTTGGACTATATGACCTCCAAGGTCCCTTCCAACTTTGTACTATTATTATTATTATTATTATTATTATTATTATTATTATTATTATTATTATTATTATTATTATTATTATTATTATTATTATTATTATTATTATTATTATTATTATTATTATTATTACTACTACTACTACTACTACTACTACTATTATTATTATTATTATTATTATTATTATTATTATTATTATTATTATTATTATTACTCTGCTATTCTGTTATCTCTTTAGTCACTGCCTTCCAGATTTTTTAACAATAAAAGGCTTGGTCTGCGTGGGGAGAGGTTCATTTTAGTCTCCTGGAACTGCAGCGTTCAGCGTTTGCTCAGGTTCAAGAAATGGATCCAGGGAAGGCAGCTAGATCGAAAGGAACTGCTCCTCAAAGAATAAGCCTCAGAGAACCGGATGCCTACAAGAACGATTCTTCAGCAGCCAGTCTCCCGCCCCGCCCCTGCCAGTTTCCCCCAGTAAAAGTCCTGGAATCTCCCAGTGAACACTCGGCATCTACTCACCAAGGTCCGAGGAAGGGCAGCCACGCCAGCTGCCCACCTCCTGCCTGAGCCCCAATGGCTGAAATCTTCTCTGAGGGATCCTTTTGGAGGAGCATCCCAAAGGCTTCCTCTGTGGGTTGCAGCTCAGACCTCCCCCCCCCAGGATCATGGCAGCCCCTGGGGGGGGCTCTTCCTGCAGCAGAGGGTGGCTGGGCAGAAGCCGAGATGGCCCCAGGTGGTGGACCTGGCTCAGCGTGCGCAGGTTGTGCAGTGTGCCAGCAGGGAGTTGCCCCCTGGTCCTGGGGGGGGTGTGCTGGGCCAGGGGAGGCCACCGTTCCAGCCCACCCGTTGCTCCTAGCCCAGGTTCATGAACTAAGGCGGAATCGCCTGAGAGCGTGAAGCACCAATCAATGGAACAGCTTGCTTCCAGAGGTTGTGGGTGCTCCATCACTGGTGCCTTTCAAAAATGGAGCGAACATCCATTTTGCTGGGATTGTATTGAGACGTCTGCCTTGAGTTGGGGGGTTGGACTAGAAGACCTCCAAGGTCCCTTCCAGTTTTAGGATTCTACGAAACAGCTAAAGGTACATATGACAGAGAGATAAGATAGATGATAGATAATAGAGATATGGTAGACAGACGAGATAGAAATAGATAAATGATAGAGATAGAGATAGATGATAGATAAGAGAGAGAGATGATGATGGATAAAGATGATAGATGATAGATAGATAGATAGATAGATAGATAGATAGATAGATAGATAGATAGATAGATAGATAGAATAGCTTGCCTCAAGAAATTATGGGTGCTCCATTACTGGAGGTTTTCAAGAAGAGACTGGACAGTCATTTGTCCAGAATTGTATAAGGACTCCTGCTTTGAGCAGTGGGTTGGTCTAGAAGACCTCCAAAGTCCCTTCCAGTTCTATGATTCTATAAATGCATACAAAATATTGGTCTCCAACAATGATCTTCCAAATGTTTCCAAAGGCATAAAAGCCAGTTCAGATACTTTCAACACAACCTCATTTTTGTAAGAAAATACATCAGTTGTATCAAAAGTTAGGTCCTGTAGGCCAGTCACAGCATGTTTTATTAATGAATATTTTTTCAGAGAAAATGTGACTGGATAGAGGAACATTCAAAGCACCCACAACTCCAGGAGAGGCAAGTTGTTCTATCTATCTGTCTGTCTGTCTGTCTACCTATCTACCTATCTACCTACCTACCTATCCATCCATCCATCATCTATCTATCTATCTATCTATCTGTCTGTCTGTCTGTCTGTCTGTCTGTCTGTCTGTCTGTCTATCATCTATCTATCTATCTATCTATCTATCTATCTATCTATCTATCTATCTATCTATCTATCTATCTATCTATCATCTACAGTATCTATTTATCTATCATCGCTCCAATTTATTGGCTGCCCATCTTCCCATAGAGTAACTCTGGGTGGCTTAGAAAATTAAAATAATAAAACCATATAAATAAAATAGTACAAAAGTATAAAAATACTTTTTTATAATACTAGAAGGATTTCTACAAAAAATACTTGTAGAAATCCTTCTTACACGGTGGGATTCCAATTCCCAGAAGCTTTCCACTCCTGCCTTGTGTCATGATAGTCAAGGAATCTGTACAAACATTGTTAGGTCCCCTCCCAGGGCTGGTCCAAAATGTCCTCTAGCCGGACAATTCCCCACAATAGGACAACCTCGGTTCTTAGTGGGCTTCCAGGCCCTCTTTGAAGGGCTGATTATCACCTAGAAAGCCCAAAGGGGCCCCAGGATAGATCAGGAGCGGCCTTGTCAAGCGTGAGGGCCTGTCCAGTCTGAACTTCCAGACCTTCGGAGGCTTCCCCCTCCATGACAGGCCCATGGGATGGGATGGCCAGGAGGAAGATGGTAGCCCCCATGTTTCAGAGCACCCTTCCCCTAAATGTACACGTGGATCTGACCCCTCTTACAATGGTCAAAAGAGCGTCCTCTTCAAAGAGGCCTTTCATCTGAGGTAACTGAGGTAGTAATAGTAGTAACTGTGAGAGGGATCTCGGAGTCTTAGTGGACAATCCCTTAAATAGGAGCCAGCCGTGTGCTGCAGCTGCCAAAAAAGCCAACACAATTCTAGACTGCATTAACAGAGGGAGAGACTCAAGATCACGTAAAGATCACTTTACAATGCCTTGAAAAAGGCCACACTTGGAATCCTGCGTCCAGTTTTGGTCACCACGATGTAAAAAAGAGGTTGAGACTCTAGAAAGAGTGCAGAGAAGAGCAACAAAGATGATCAGGGGAATGGAGGCTAAAACATATAAGGAACGGTTGCTGGAATTGGGTATGTCTAGTTTAATGAAGAGAAGGACGAGGGGGGACAGGATAGCAGCCTTCCAGTATCTCAGGGGCTGCCCCAAAGAAGAGGGAGTCAAGCTAGTCTCCAAAGCCCCTGAAGGCAGGACAAGAAGCAACGGATGGACACTCATCAAGGAGAGAAGCAACCTGGAACTAAAGAGAAACTTCCTGACAGTGAGAACAATTAACCAGTGGAACAACCTGCCTCCAGAAGCGGTGAATGTTCCAACACTGGAAGTCTTTAAAAAGAAACTGGACAGACAATTGTCAGAAATGGTATAAAGTTTCCTGCCTGAGCAGGGGGTTGGACTAGATGACCTCCAAGGTCCCTTCCAACTCTATCATTATCATCNGGAAAAAGAGGAAATCAAATAAAGTTATTATGTGGATTATAGATTATAGAAATCAACTGTTAGTGAATGTTTCTTAAATGTAAACCCAGCCAACACGCTGTTTACCGAATATTAAGATGATTATGTTAAAAAATTAATAAAACATATTTTTTTAAAAAAGTGAACCAGTTGCCAAGCGTCCGAATGTAAGTCACGTGACTATGGGGTTGCTGCAACAGTTGTGTGAAAAATGGTCATAAGCCCCTTTTTTTCAGCGCCGTTGTAACTTTGAATGGTCGCTAGGCGAACTGTTGTAAGTCGAGGACTACCTGTACATGCAGGTAAATCACAGAGGTATAAAATGAAAAACCTCGTCTGGCAAGATTTTATCCGTGGTTAAGAAACGATTTAAATAAAATCCACTAGGGGGCAGCGTGGCTTCATTTATTGAGCTTCCAGGGCAAAAAGCAGAAGCCGCAAAGCCTTTTTCCGATTTTTTTTTATTGAAAACTTTTATAAAAGTTACAATATACACCCCAAAACCAACCCAACCTAACCCCCCCTCTCCCTCCCCTGCTTCCCAGAGCTGAATACAGGGTTACAAATATAATAATCATAATCTAACTAACATTAACCAACTATATAAATAACCAAGTCCATAATGCGCTTTAACTCCCCTTTAACATAAATATAATAATAATAAAACATTCCCGTTTTTAAACAATTGCAGGTTGCGCTGCTTAATGTGCGCGGCTTTAAGGCCGCCGTTTCCCACCAGGTATTTACTCCCTGCCGCATTTTTTTACTACGGCTCGCAAGTCTTCCTAATACATCTTAGGGCCAGTACCTTCATTTAATAGCTTGTTTAAAAGGAACTCTGAAAAATTCTGATTGTTATCCTTGCCTTTGAATTCCCTCCCTCCCACCCCCACAGGTGTGAGTATGTGTGTGTGAGTGTGTGAGTGTGTAAATGTACAGCTTATTCCTGGCTGAATCTATGACAACCTTGGTCAAGTCAGGATTAAAATAAATGTCTCTCTTTCTGGAGTTAAAGATGGGTAGGAAATCGCTCAAAGGCAGGAAGGTATATTATTATTATTATCACCAGAACTTATTTTCTCTGGCTTTTCAGCAATACAAAATGCTGGACCTTTCCCACAAGACCTGTGACACAGGTCCCGGAACTGAAGGGGTGGGTGGGGTTGGAGGATGTGGGGGGCTTCTTCCCTGAGGCAAACTGCCCCATCTCTTGGCTGCACCTGCGCCCTCACCTGGCCCCCTGCCTCCTCCTCCTCTGCCACCTCCTCCTCCTCTGGCATCACTCAGCCAGCTGGGCCCGGCGCATGATTGATGCCTTCCTGGCAGGCTGCCAAGGGTATCACAGACCTGGAGTTACCCCCAGGTTGAAGCTGGGCAGCCCTGAGGGTGGAGGAATACATGGGGTGCTCATTGAACGGAATAATATAGAGTTGGAAGGGACCTTGGAGGTCTTCTAGTCCAGCCCCCTGCAATAATAATAATAATAATAATAGTAGTAGTAGTAGTAGTAGTAGTAGTAGTAGTATCAATAATAGTAATAATAATAGTAATAATAATAGTAATAGAGTTGGAAGGGACCTTGGAGATCTAGTCCAGCCCCCTGCAATAATAATAGTAGTAGTAATAGTAGTAGTAGTAATAATAATAATAGTAATAATAGTAATAATAATAATAATAGAGTTGGAAGGGACCTTGGAGGTCTTCTAGTTCAGGGGTAGGCAACCTTGGCTCTTTTATGACTCGTAGACCAACTCCCAGAATTCCTGAGGCAGCATGGGGGAACTTTGGCCCCTTCATGACTCGTGGACTTCAACTCCCAGAATTCCTGAGCCAGCATGGGGGGAACTATGGCTCCTTCATGACTCGTGGACTTCAACTCCCAGAATTCCTCAGCCAGCATGGCTCAGCTTGGAAACCTCTCCCTTTCCCCTCAGCATGGCTGGCTCAGGAATTCTGGGAGTTGAAGTCCACCAGTCATAAAAGAGCCAAGGTTGCCTACCCCTGATTTAGGGTAATCCCTGTTTTTTCTCGGGGTGCCTGGCCTTCAGTGCTGGCACAAACCCAGTTCCGAGCAGTCCTGCTCTTCATCAAGCTATCATTCTCTCTTCCTAATTTCCCATCACGTACAAATGATTGCCCATTTGTTCCCCACATGCCCCTGCCCCCTCCTCCCTCTTAGCCTTTGCTGGCAGGATGCCAGCAAGGCGCCAAGCCGAAGATGGCAGACCTGACACATTGATCCGGTGGGCTTGGGGGACCCATAAGGCTGAACCAGATGATGGGCTGAGGGCCTGACCCAGCCTCATGGCTCTCCTAGAAGTAAACTGGTAAGGAGAGTAGTTCTTCCTTCCAGGAAAATATTGCATTTATTTATTCACAAATCACNGGAAAAAGAGGAAATCAAATAAAGTTATTATGTGGATTATAGATTATAGAAATCAACTGTTAGTGAATGTTTCTTAAATGTAAACCCAGCCAACACGCTGTTTACCGAATATTAAGATGATTATGTTAAAAAATTAATAAAACATATTTTTTTAAAAAAGTGAACCAGTTGCCAAGCGTCCGAATGTAAGTCACGTGACCGTGGGGTTGCTGCAACAGTTGTGAGAAAAATGGTCATAAGCCCCTTTTTTCAGCGCCGTTGTAACTTTGAATGGTCACTAAGCGAACTGTTGTAAGTCGAGGACTACCTGTACATGCAGGTAAATCACACAGGTATAAAATGAAAAACCTCGTCTGGCAAGATTTTACCCGTGGTTAATAAACGATTTAAATAAAATCCACTAGGGGGCAGCGTGGCTTCATTTATTGAGCTTCCAGGGCAAAATGCAGAAGCTGTAAACTAAAGCCTTTTCCCGTTTTTTTTTATTGAAAAGTTTTATAAAAGTTACAATATAAACCCCAAAACCAACCCACCCTAACCCCCCCTCTCCCTCCCCCACTTCCCAGAGCTGAATACAGGGTTACAAATATAATAATCATAATCTAACTAAAGTCCATAATGCGCTTTAACTCCCCTTTAACATAAATATAATAATAATAATTAAAACATTCCCGTTTTTAAACAATCGCAGGTTGCGCTGCTTAATGTGCGCGGCTTTAAGGCCGCCGTTTCCCACCAGGTATTTACTCCCTGCCGCATTTTTTTACTACGGCTCGCAAGTCTTCCTAATACATCTTAGGGTCAATAACTTCATTTAATAGTTTGTTTAAAAGGAACTCTGAAAAATTCTGATTGTTATCCTTGCCTTTGAATTCCCTCCCTCCCACCCCCACAGGTGTGAGTATGTGTGTGTGAGTGTGTGAGTGTGTAAATGTACAGCTTATTCCTGGCTGAATCTATGACAACCTTGGTCAAGTCAGGATTAAAATAAATGTCTCTCTTTCTGGAGTTAAAGATGGGTAGGAAATCGCTCAAAGGCAGGAAGGTATATTATTATTATTATTATTATCACCAGAACTTATTTTCTCTGGCTTTTCAGCAATACAAAATGCTGGACCTTTCCCACAAGACCTGTGACACGTGTCCCACAACTGAAGGGGTGGGGTGGGGTTGGAGGATGTGGGGGGGCTCCTTCCCTGAAGCAACTGCCCCATCTCTTGGCTGCACCTGCGCCCTCACCTGGCCCCCTGCCTCCTCCTCTGCCTCCTCCTCCTCCTCTGGCATCACTCAGCCAGCAAGAATGGTGCCAGCTGGGCCCGGCGCATGATTGATGCCTTCCTGGCAGGCTGCCAAGGGTATCACGGACCTGGAGTTACCCCCAGGTTGAAGCTGGGCAGCCCTGAGGATGGAGGAATACATGGGGTGCTCATTGAACGGAATAATATAGAGTTGGAAGGGACCTTGGAGGTCTTCTAGTCCAGCCCCCTGCAATAATAATAGTAATAGTAATAGTAGTAGTAATAGTAGTAGTAATAATAATAATAGTAATAGAGTTGGAAGGGACCTTGGAGGTCTTCTAGTACAAGGGTAGGCAACCTTGGCTCTTTTATGACTCGTGGACTTCAACTCCCAGAATTCCTGAGCCAGCATGGGGGAAACTTTGGCCCCTTCATGACTCGTGGACTTCAACTCCCAGAATTCCTGAGCCAGCATGGGGGAAACTTTGGCCCCTTCATGACTCGTGGACTTCAACTCCCAGAATTCCTGACCCAGCATG
>NW_015389901.1:131051-146761 GCF_001527695.2 Protobothrops mucrosquamatus
TTCCTTCCTTCCTTCCTTCCTTCCTTCCTTCCTTCCCTCCCTCCCTCCCTCCCTCCCTATGTGGTTATCAGCACATTGGGTGCCATACTAAAAGCTCTTGGGTGGCACTTAGAAAACTGTCAAAAGTTTCCACCTGTCACCTGCAAAAGAACCCCCCTGCTTGGATCTGCATGTTTAGATTATGCCGCTGCATTATAACATCCCAGATTTTTGGAAAAAAACAACTCCGTGCGAATGAAGGCCAACACAAGCTAAAGAACAGACAGCTGTGATTTATTTAAATAACACCAACAACAATAAAAATAATAACCCAGGAAGAGAAAAATATATCGAAAACTACAAAAAATATACAGCTATTTACATCTTAACAAGAAACAAAACATAACAGCAGAAAAATGGAAATGGAAAAATGGAAAACATGTCACAAATGACTCAAAAGTCGGACAAATTTATATAAATAAAAGAACCAGACATTTTATCTTTCTGTAGCATCACAATGCATAAAAACTCCACGACATAAAAACAGTGCTGGACTTAGATACAAACCAAACAAGCTAGAGCTTAAGGCTTTACAGAATTTCAGGTTTTCTTTTTTCAGTTTTTAGAATTTTACATGGCTTTTTATGCGCAATCCGAGAGAGATCCAACAGCGAAAGGATAAATATGCAATCAGGGAATCATTTAAAACTAATGTGTAATTCCGCTTTGAATACCTTGTTCTTAAATGATTAAAATATGTGCACGAACGTACATTTTTTGGGGGGGGGGCAACCCCGGGTCCTGTTTTCCGAAATGCCTCGGTGGGACCTTCTGGGGTAACTTTTGAACAAGGGACCGGCTGTGGCTGTCCAGGTTGCCCGCCTTGCTGCCTGCTCTGGGTTCCTGGCCTGGAAGGCGGCTGTTTTAGGGGGGGGGGCTGGGGAGGACAAGCTGCCCCAGGTCTGCCGGGTCTCAGCGGGAGAAGGTGGTCAGTCTGGCTCCCCTCAGCAGAAGCTGTGGCCCTGGAGCCTGAGAGCCGGTGTGCTGAAGAGGGCATCCAGGCAGGGGCTCCTCAAACTTTCAAAACCAGGGAATTGTACCAAGACCTCGTTCACATGGTCTTCCAGTTGCGGGTTAGGGCTGTGAATGCATGCACTGAAAAGCAGGATCTCAGTTGTGGTACGAAGGCATCTGAGTTTCTCATCCAACGTTGCCCCTAGGAAGTCCATGTTTTAGTATGAACGGTCCTTCCTCAAGAAGACGTGGGTTGAAGTTGGCCCCTCCATGGTTTCTAGGATTGGCCACCCAGAGGTTTCCCTCTCCCAGAAGACCGTGGACTGAACTCAGCCTTCTTTTCAAAGGGTTAGGACAGGGGTAGGCAACCTTGGCTCTTTTATGACTCCTGGACTTCAACTCCCAGAATTCCTGAGCCAGCTTGGCTCAGCTTGGAAACCTCTCCCTTTCCCCTCAGCATGGCTGGCTCAGGAATTCTGGGAGTTGAAGTCCACCAGTCATAAAAGAGCCAAGATGGCCTACCCCTGGGTTAGGAGAAGCCCCCCCATTCTTTATCTAATTGGGGTGGGGTCTGGGGCCTGCTGTGCAGGTTATTTAGCCTCATGCTGCTTGGGGACCTTTCCGCCACCCCTCGTTTGGGTCTCCGTGTCTATCTGGCAGCCGGAAAATGGGGCACAAGAGGGCATAACGTCTCTCAAGACTCTCTCTGTGGGGAGCCGGGTGGACGGCCGAGGGCACAAGGGCTCCTCATGCTCAGACTCTGCCCTGTTGCGGTGATGGGTGCAAAGTCACGGGCAGCTCAGCAGAAACTAGGCCAGGAGCTGGAAGTGGAGGCTGGACAGAGACTGGATGAGTTGAGGCTGACTCCCTTCCTGTTAACGCCTGGGAATGTCTGGGAGCCTCCCTGCCGTTGGGATGCCTGGAAGACTCTGCTGACTGCTGTCGTCTGAGGACCCCCCCAAAGAGATCCAGACCCCCAGGCTCTCTTCGTCTGCCCTCAGCTTTAGGGCAGGACCTGGGTGGGTGCAGGGCCGAGAGGAGCCCCCTGACTCAGCACGCGCCTTACCACAGGGGAGGGGGAGGCCTCGCACTGGGAAGCCATCTTTCTCCACGTCCCCTTTCCTCCCAAAAGGCAGGTGGAACAGGCGGTGGGCAGGTGAGAGTCCCAGACAGGAGAGGATTGAGGATGGGGGGGGGGGGAGAGGGGGATGTGGTGGGGAGGGGGGCTGGCTACCTGGTGTGCCAGGTGAGTCAGCTGAACCCCACTTCTTTGTTGGTGAGACCGGAGGCTGAGGCGGAAGCCCCACAGCCCCAGAGCATCAGGGACAAAGAGTGCTGAGTGAGGCTGAGGAGCAGAGAAGCCCCAGGACTCCCAGCCGAGGCGCAGCATGGTGGCAACGACCGCAAGGGTGGTGAGGCTGATGATGGTGAGACCGGAGGCTGCGCTCAAAGCTTTGGAGTGCCAGGGTGAGGCCGAGGGGCAGCGGCGATGAGACGGAGGGCCCGGCCCCGGTGAGGGCAGAGACTCCGGCCGGAACAGGAGCCGAGAGCCAGAACTGGGCAGCCGAAGGAGCCGAGCATCCTGCAGGAGAGGAGGAGAGACGAGAGCAGCTCAAAGCCAAAGGGGGAGCCGAATGGAGCCCAGCAGGGGCCTTGGGGCAGCGGAGACCCCTGGAGGCAGCGAGGCTGGTGGAGGTGGAGGGCAGGGCTGGAGGGCAGGGCTGGGCCGAGGGTCTTGGAGGCTGGCCGAAGCTCCTGCTCCTCCAGAGCCTGGTGTGGGCAGAAACTGGAGGGTGAGGCCGGGGCCCAGAGAGCCCCACTGGAGCTTCAGACTGACACCTCTAGTGTTCGACCACCCATAACTTCTGGAGGCAACTTCTGTTCCACTGATTAATTGTTCTCACTGTCAGGAAATTCCTCCTTAGTTCTAGGTTGCTTCTCTCCTTGGTCAGTTTCCATCCGTTGCTTCTTCTCCTGCCTTCAGGCGCCTTGGAGAATAGGTGGACCCCCCCTCTTCTTTGGGGCAGCCCCTGAAATACTGGAAGACTGCTATCATGTCGCCCATCATCCTTCAGGCCTGGATGGCAGGGCTGGGCCGAAGCTCCTGCTCCTCCAGAGCCTTGTGTGGGCAACAAGTGGAGGGTGAGGCCCGGGCCCGGAGAGCCCCACTGGCACTGCAGACTGGAGTTGGGCCCAGGACTTGCTCCACAGAAGGCATGGTAGTCTTAGGTTCCCTAAGAGGATGATGGGGATGATGGGGATGAAGATGATAGTATCCATTTAGTCTGACTCATGGAGATTCTCTGGGCCTCTCCACCATTCCCGTGTCTTGCGCTGCCTCTTTGAGTTGCCCTGTTGAGGAAGACTCAGAGCACCCATCAAAGCTGAGAAGAGATTTTCTCCAGGAACTAAACAAGATCTAATGTATCCCTGTCCTCGTCTAGAAGAGCAACAAAGATGATTGGGAGACTGGAGGCTAAAACATACGAAGAACGTTGCAGGAATTGGGTATGCCTAAGAAAACCCAGATCACGGCATCCGGCCCTCTCAATTCCTGGCAAATAGATGGGGAAGAAATGGAGGTAGTGACAGATTTTATCTTCCTGGGCTCCAAGATCACCACAGATGGGGACTGCAGCCAAGAAATTAGAAGACGCTTGCTCCTGGGGAGGAAAGCCATGGCAAATCTAGACAGCATACTAAAAAGCAGAGACATCACCCTGCCAACAAAAGTGTGTAGAGTCAAGGCCATGGTTTTCCCAGTTGCAATGTGTGGCTGTGAAAGCGGGACCCTAAGAAAGGCTGAGCGCCAAAGAATGGAAGCCTTTGAACTCTGGTGCTGGAGAAGACTCCTGCGAGTCCCCTGGACTGCAAGGCGATCCAACCGGTCAGTCCTAGAGGAGATCAGCCCTGACTGCTCTTTAGAAGGCCAGATCCTGAAGTTGGAACTCAAGGACTTTGGCCACCTAATGAGAAGGAAGGACTCCCTGGAGAAGAGCCTGATGCTGGGAAAGATGGAGGGCAAGAGAAGAAGGGGACGACAGAGGATGAGGGGGCTGGATGGAGTCCCTGAAGCAGTAGGCGTGAGCTTAATTGGACTTCAGAAGATGGTAGAGGACAGGAAGGCCTGGAGGAACATTATCCATGGGGTCACGATGGGTCGGACACGACTTTGCAACTAACAACAACAACAATTTAATGAAAAGAAGGACGAGGGGGAACATGATAGCAGTCTTCCAGTATCTCAGGGGCTGCCCCAAAGAAGAGGCAGTCAAGCTATTCTGCAAAGCGCCTGAAGGCAGGACAAGAAGCAACAGATGGAAACTGACCAAGGAGAGAAGCAACCTAGAACTAAGGAGGAATTTCCTGACAGTTAGAACAATTAATCAGTGGAACAGAAGTTGCCTCTAGAAGTTGTGGGTGCTCCAACACTAGAGGTGTCAGTCTGAAGCTCCAGTGGGGCTCTCTGGGCCCCGGCCTCACCCTCCAGTTTCTGCCCACACCAGGCTCTGGAGGAGCAGGAACTTCGGCCAGCCTCCGAGACCCTCGGCCCAGCCCTGCCCTCCAGCCCTGGCCTCCACCTCCACCAGCCTCGCTGCCTCCAGGGGTCTCCGCTGCCCCAAGGCCCCTGCTGGGCTCCATTCGGCTCCTCCTTTGGCTTCGAGCTGCTCTCGTCTCTCCTCCTCTCCTGCAGGATGCTCGGCTCCTTCAGCTGCCCAGTTCCGGCTCTCGGCTCCTGTTCCAGCTGGAGTCTCTGCCCTCACCAGGGACAGGCCCTCCACCTCTTCACTGCTGCCCCTCGGCCTCACCCTGGCACTCCAGTCTCACCACCACCAGCCTCGCCACCCTTGCAGTCGTTGCCACCACCCTGGGCCTCGGCTGGGAGCCCTGGGGCTTCTCTGCTCCTCAGCCTCACTCCGGCGCTTCTCAGCGCTCTGGGGCCCTCAGACCCACAGCTCAGCCTCCAGTCTTACCACCGATGGTCTTGTGGTGGTCCCTAAAGTGGGGGCAAGGCTGGTGGTTCACCTGGTGAGGGTAGGGTTCACCTGTCACCAGGCATACTAGGTAGCTGGTCAAAGGGAGGGAGGGATGAATTTTGTTTCTCAAAAGGGTAGGAGGCCATCACTTCTGAACTCCAGGTACGGGGAGAAAGTGCAGGTAAGTTCCTCCAGGTGCTGGTGGCTGAGGACTGCCAGGAGCGTTTCGGCAATGAAGTATGGATTGCAGAAACGGGTGTAGGCCAAGACCAGTCCAAGGAAGAGAAAGCAGCCAAAGAACAGCATGAAGAGGATTTTGGCTGCCAGCCACCACCAGTCCAGAACCTTCCTGGTCTTTGAGCTGCTTCTGGCCACCCCCCTCAGCTTGGCCTCCGCTATTTCCGGGAGCAGCCAGCCCTTCGGCATGTGGTCTTCCTGGGCCACCTTCAAGAACACGGCCTGCTGCAGACAGAGCTCCTGCTCCTCCTGCAGGTCTTTGACCCGGTTCCTCCTGGTTTCTCTGAGCCTCTGAAGAGCGATGACGTTTCCCTTCAGTTGGCTGGAGTGGCTTTTCTCCAGGAGGAAGTCGTGCTCCGTCTCAGCCAGGTCATCCTCCATACTCCGGATGACCTTTTCAGCTGCTGATACTAGGTCGTGCATCTCTTCAAGGTCATTCTCGGAGGCGTCCTCGCCGTCCTTGAAGGAGGCCACTTGGCTGGTGACCTCGTGCATCTCCTCACCGAGTTCTCCACTGTGCTTCATCAGATACTTCTTCTGAAGTTCTGACTGATGGATCTCCGTGTTGGTGTGGTCCAACCTTCTGGTGATGTCCTCCAGAGATTTGTGCAGGCGTTCCATGGTGTTCTTGTGGTGATCCACTATCTCTTGGAGAACTTTCTGCTGCTCTTTCATGAGTTGCTTCTCTTTGAGCAACTCCTGGTTCTGAGATTCAGAGCTGGCTAAGGTCTTTTGCAGTTCCTCCACCTGCAGGCGGAGAACCTTGTTGGTGGCTAAGACTTCGTCCAGGGACATCACCTGCATTTCTCCCACCATGTTGTCCTGTTTGAAAAATGGAGAGACACAGTCACATCCTCTGCTCAGTTAAGGGGGGGGGATTTTGCTGCCCTTCTCCAGTCTGGCTCTTCCCTAAAGTTTTGGAATCCACCATCTTCGGCTAGCATGAGAGAACGTGGGAGTTAGGAACCCACCGACACATCTGCAGAGTGGTCTCCTGCAGGAGGAGGAGATCTACACTGACCACTTGATGCCCCAAAGATTATTTTTCAAAAAGACAATTGGACTTTCTTGTTTTTTTTTCCTTTGAAAACATCTTGCTTCTCATCTCAGAAGCTTCTTCAGTTCTGGCTGAATGGTGACGAAAGGAAGTCGGTTAGAACTGAAGAAGCTTCTGGGATGAGAAGTGAAATGTTTTCAAAGAAAAACACCAGGAAAGTCCAGTTGCCTCTTGGAAAAGGACCTTTAGGACAACCGTGACCTGGATGATTGAGCAAATGGTTGTAAGTCAACGATTACCTATAAGTAGGTAGTTAGTGTTCCAATATCTGAGGGGCTGCCCCAAAGAAGAAGAGGGGGGGTCCACCTACTCTCCAAGGCGCCTAAAGAAGGCAGGACAAGAAGCAACGGATGGAAACTCATCAAGGAGAGAAGCAACCTGGAACTAAGGAGAAACTTCCTGACAGTGAGGACAATTAAATCAGTGGAACGACTTGCCTCCAGAAGTTGTAACTTTGGAAATTTTAAAGAAGAGACTGGACAGCCACTTATCTGAAGTGGTACAGGGTCTCCTGCTTGAATAGGGGTTGGACTAGAAGATCTCGAAGGTCCCTTCCAACTCTGTTATTCTGTTATTCTTTTTTTAGCCCGCATCCCCACCAGCCGGACACATGTACCTTTGACCTGGAGGGTGGGGAGATTTGGTCACAGGTGTGGAGGGGAACTGTCCGTTCCTCTTGAGAAGCACCTCTTTGCTCCCAATCTTTGGGTTGTTGGCCCTGCAGACTCAGCTGTAACCCGGATGCCCAAATGAGGGAGATCCTTGCGCCGCCCTCAGTGCCAGCCGTCCAGTCCGGTCGCTCTCCAGGGACTTTGAGCAGAGCCTCCAAGCGCTGCGGTCCAGAAAAGCGACCGATGCTGGAATGTTTGACGTTTGCCATGGCAACCTCTAGCCAATGAGGTTAGGAGGAGCCCGTGACATCACAAACCATGGCTTTGATTCTGTTTGGAGTTGAGATTTGAAAAATAACCATCAACTGGCCACCTTCACACCTGGCGGCCTGGCCTGCGAGCTGATTGGTCAGCTTTTAAGGGGCTTTTGCAAGCGAGCCCTGCAGGAGCCTCAACCAGGGCTGGTCCGTCTGGATCACCTGGTTGATGCTCTGGCTTGATGGAGCCATGGTTGGGACCAGCCGTCTGTGGCAAAGGCCCACCTGGACACTGAAAGAGGCGGGATGCAAACACTTTGCTCATAGGGAGTGTGAGTCCGGCTGGCCGATTGTGGCTTTGCGACTGTGTCTGTGGGGCCATTCCTGGAAGAAGGGACGGTGGCCTTTTGCTTAAGCCCTGGTCAAGAATGTCCAGGCAAAGGTCCGGAGACACAGAGCCCAACACGAGCAGGTTAAAAAAGCGCCCCCAGGTGGAGAAATTAGCTAATTACAGGCAGTTCTCAACTTACAACAGTTCATTTAGTGACCATTCAAAATTATGACTATTTTTCACGCTTATAACCACTACTGCGTTCCCTTAATCACATGATCAAAATTCAGACGCTTGGCAGCTGACTCCTACTTACGATGGTCGCAGCGTCCTGGGGTCACATGATCCTCTTTTGTGACCTTCCAACAAGCAAAGTCAGTGGGGGAAGCCGGATTCAATTAACCATGTTGCTAACTTAATAGCTGTTGTGATTCACTTAACATCTGTGCAAGAAAGGTTGTAAAGAGGGGCAAAACTCACTTAACAAGGGTTTTGCTTAGCAACGGAAATTTTGGGCTCACTTGTGGTCCTAAGCTGAGGACGCCCTGCAGTTGTAGCTTCTGGGTGGTCTTCAAGGGTGGTCCTATGCTCAGCACAGTACAGCAATGTGGGATCCTCTGAGCTGGTGAAACGTCTGCAAGAAAACCACCCAGCTCAGAGAGCACCAAAGCTACAAAGATTCCTTTCCATCCGATACATCAGAGGTCCCCAACCTTTTGGGCACCATCATCCATCCATCTATCATCTATCTATCTATTCTATCTCTCTCCTATCTAATCCATCCATCCATCCATCCATCCATCCATCCATCCATCCATCCATCCATCCATCCATCCATCCATCCATCCATCCACCCACCTACCTACCTACCTACCTACCTACCTATCTATCTATCTATCTATCTATCTATCTATCTATCTATCTATCTATCTATCTATCTATCTATCTATCTATCTATCTATCTATCTATCTATCTATCTATCTATCTAAAGTGGGAAGTATGTTTTCGCAAGGAACTGGCATAAGACGTTCATAATTCTCTTTCCCCTTAAACGCTGCAGGAGCCCCTGTAGTTTTCCTATCTTTACAGCCTGGAGATACTGAGCTTTGATGCTACGAAGTCTCTCTGTGACCAGGGACAAAATGAGAAGCTTGGGGAGACTTTTTTCAGGTCTGGGAACATTACACAACCCTCAGATAGGGGACCGCTTTGCAGCATCTCCCGATCAACACGGCATGCTCCTGCTGGGCAGATGTCATTTCCCCTGGAGGAGCCAGGGGTGGGGAGAGGAAGGGACAGGAGACCCCAGGGAGACCTGCTGGCAATTCTGGGTTCCCTTGGTGGTTCCAGGGGAGCAAATGGAGTCCCACTGTGGCAGGCGATGGTGTGTCTCCCCGCTCTGCTGGAGTCTGGTTGAGCTCCATGGGGGAAAAAGCTTTTGTCTAAACAGACTCCATCAGTTCCTGGCTGGCCTCAGCCAAGCCCTCATCAGCCTGAGCGGTGAGGCTGCGAGTGGCGCTTTCCTTCCAGATTCAGCTTGGGTTCAGTTAAGGAGAGCAGTTGAGCATCATCTGCAGGTACGTGATCTGGGGGGGCTGCATTTCGTAAATATATTTCATGCTTCACAGGGAGGAATTTTTTTTGACAAAGTAAAAGGGGCAGTTTTAAATTTTGCTTTATAACCTATCCTTCACCTCTACCTTAAGGCAGGCAGTCTCTCCTCGCTTTCCCCACAGCAAGCCCCCTGTGAAGGAGGTCAGGGTGGGAGGCATTGACTGGCCCCACATCATCCAGGGAACTCCCCTCGCTGGGGAGGTGGGAGAAACCAACCCCGGTCTCCTACCTTGACCTTGAAACCAGACCATCTCTTACTTGGTTCTTGTTGTTTTAAAGAAAAATCAATAATTAAAAAGGGGACAGACGACTGTCTAGAAATGGGACAGTTTAAGCATCCAGGTACAGCAGCTAGAGGAAAGGAGAGCCAGAATGGCATAAGACACAGACGCCTTGGCTGAAGCTGCTCGACACATTTTCCAGGTGTTTTGAGTCGGTGGACAGCCTGAATTTTATGAGTCAAGCTGAGCCAAATTGTCAGGGGAAGCCCAGAGACGAGGCAGTGAAACGCAATCAAGTCCAATCTTTTATTTGCTTATGCCTAGTAGACGGATCACTGGAGAAAGCAATCGTGTTGGGAAGGGTTTGTAGTCAAAGGAAACCAGCCCTCCAAAGAATAGGGTAGCTGGGCGCCCTCAAAGTTGACCCCAGCCAGAGCATAGGAAAACTCTTTGTTGGTTGGAGACACACTTTCCTTTTTGGATTACAATATTATAATGACCACCAACAAAAAGTTGAGAATGTAGAGGAGGAAAAGATGACTAGAGGCAACGCAACTGCACTGGATTTACTTCAGAAAATGTTTGGCTAATAAATTAGGAGAACCACTTGATACTAAACTGATTCAATCACCTGAAACCAAAGTGACAGCTTTTGAAAAGAGAAGAAGAAGAACAAGTGAAGCATGTATGCCCTGCCAATCATCCGATGCCCCGGCGGTAGAGGGCTAGAGGTGGACCTGGAGGCTGCAGATATGAAGACCTGGAAGCTCTTCACAATCCAGGGAAGTTTCCACCTCAGGTCCAAGACCTAGAGACTGTACACCAGCTGGAAAGAGGGGAGGTCAGGGCCCGGTGAGTGTCCAAAAAACCTGGGGCGTCCAGGAGTGCATCAGCAAGATTAGCACCCAAAGATGAGCTGTTGAGGCAGCAGCAGAAGACACGGGAGGAAGACCGAAGAGGGGAAGGGCGCATGGCAAGCCAAGACCCTGCGTGGGGTGTCCCATCGACAGATAGCTGAGGTGGCAGACATTGGGAAATCTTACTTGGAATTTTAATGATATAATATATTATTAAAATATATTTGTCCCTTGTGGAACGTTATCTAGAATCCATGTTTTCTATTGTTCAAATCCCACATAAAATCAATGCCTTTTATTGTTTGACCCTTGCTTTCTGATACATCACCTACGCCGAGGATATGCATCATTTGTTTCTGTACCCTATAAAAAGACACGACACCCCATCCCCCTCCTTAACGTGTTTTGAAATGTGAAATGTGTTTTGCTTTGCCTGAATTACTGGTTGGTTCATGTTTTCAAACGGACAGAGAAGCTGGTTTGTAAAGGTAAGAGTCTTTCAAATTTGGCGATCAAGTTCTTATCAGGTCCGCAACCAATGGGCCAAATGGCTGGGTCAGAAAAGAATAAGAGATCCGGAACTGAAGAAAGTTGCAGGAAAGTTTTGTTTGTTTGTTTGTTTTAGATTTTTTGGGGGATTTGTGTGTGTGTGTGTATGTGGGGGGGGTTAACCTTCTACGTGGAGAATATTTTGCTACCTGACAGGATGGAAGAACAGGATTCTTGAAACCCCAAATCCTTGTAATTTCTGCTTGGTGGATCAAACTTAGAAACAAATTCACGAAGGATGCTGGTGAGTTAGAGACAGAATGCCAGAGAAGATGAATGTTGGGCTAACCTTCTGTTTTGCTGGCAGCGTTTCTGCTTCCGAGGCCAGGAGGGAAGGAAGAACCGGTTCCACCCTCAGCTACGTGGTGTTTGCACAAGAAAAGCCCACCGAGAAATATCTGGAAATGAGGCAACTCTCCAGTGGATCTTACAATAGATTGGCACACAACCACACCAGCCTGGAACCCCTTGTTTTCTTCCTGTCTGGGATTCCTGGACTGGAACACGCTCACCGCTGGATCTCCATCCCCTTCTGCTCCGTGTTTGTCATCTCCCTTCTGGGCAACTGCTCCCTCCTCTACGTGATCAAGACGGACCAGAGTCTCCACAATCCCATGTTCTTCCTTCTCTCCATGCTGTCCTCCATCGACCTGGTGTTGTCCCTCACCACCACGCCCAAAACCCTGGCCGTCTTCTGGTTCAAGGCTGGGGAGATTGGGTTGGCTGGCTGCCTGGTGCAGATGTTTTTCCTGCATTCTTTTTCCATCATGGAGTCTGCGGTGCTCTTGGCCATGTCCTTCGACCGATACGTGGCCATTTGCCACCCTCTGAGGTACCACAGCATCCTGACCCATTCCTTGGTGGCCAAAGCCGGGCTGGTGGCCTTGATGAGAGCAGTCGCCCTGATGCTGCCCCTCCCTTTCCTGCTTGGGAGACTGTCCTACTGCCACTCCTTCACTATTGCCCACTGCTACTGCGAGCACATGGCCCTGGTGAGGCTGGCTTGCTCCGACACCCGCTTCAATAACCTCTACGGGATCTTCGTGGCTCTCCTGATTGTTGGCCTTGACTTGGGCTTCATCCTACTGTCCTACGCCAAGATCCTCAGAGCCGTCTTGAGCTTGGCCACCAAGGAGGAACAACACAAAGCCTTCGGCACCTGCCTCTCCCACATGTGCGCCATCTTGGTCTTCTACGTCCCTGTGGTTCTCTCCTCCGTCATACACAGGTTTGGCCACCATGTTCCCGCCTACATCCACATCCTCTTGGCTAACTTCTACCTGCTCTTCCCACCAATGATGAACCCCATTATTTATGGGGTGCAGACAAAGCGGATCCGAGAGAGGGCTCTCCATCTCTTCCATCACCAGCAGCTCTTACGAAAGGCAACCTTGTAAAGGAACTGCCTATTCCAGTGGTGGCGAACCTATGGCACAGGTGCCAGAGGTGGCACTCAGAACCCTCTCTGTGGGCACACGCGCCATCACCCCAGTCCTAGGCCTTCAGCTGGGTTTTATAAAACCTTTTCGCTTTAGGCCTCTGCCACTGTGTGCAAAAAAAAAAGAAGGTTCAATCAATCAGTCAGTTTCAACTTCTCGTGGGAAAAAAAAGACCTTGCAAAGTTGGAATTGATTGATTGAACTTTTTAGTCCCACCCAGTCTGCTGTTTCCACTGCAGCCATGCCCACCCAATGTGTTGTGTCCTGAGCCTGCAAAAGCAGGCTCGGGACGTTGCAAGAGTCCCAAGCATTTGCAAAAGCTGCCCGGGACCAGACTGAGTGGTGCCGGCCTTGCGCGCATGCGCAAGGTGGGAAAAGACTGCCTTGTAATTGGTTGGATTTGCCCAGGAATCAGAAGGTATAAATAGAGGCCTGCATGCCTCTGCTCGGGTTGTTCGTAGATTGGAAGCAGAGAATAAAGACTTGTTAGAAATGCATCGTCTCAAGAGCCATTATTCTCCGGACTTAACACTGGCGACGAAGGTGGGATTCAGTCTATACAGCTAGGGAAGCTTGAAGACTCACCTAAAGAAGTCCGGAAGAGGAAAACGGCGTGGAAGTCAGCGTTTATCCTGCCAGTACGAAATCGCTGGAGGGTGCGTGTGGCTGAAGAAGACCCTGATCCTCGATCATGGCGAAAGTTGGGCGTTTAGCGGAATTCGACATCTCTCACCCTGAGAAGTGGGAATCTTACGTTGCAAGAGTCGAGACTTACTTCCGCGTAAACCAGATAAGGGAGGAAGGCTTAAAGGCTGCCACAATGTTGTGCGTTTGTGGGCAAGACGCCTTTGAGATCGCCGAGAACCTAATTGCCACGGCCTCGCTGGAAACTGTGTCATACTCTGATCTGAAGAAAGTTTTAAAGGAACACTTCCAGCCCAAGCAATCTGTCATGGCTTGGAGGCACACATTTCAACAGAGGGATCAGCGAGCTGGGGAATCAGCAAAAGAATACATTGCAGCTTTGAGAAGAGCAGCTAAACCATGTGATTTCAAGGACTTAGAGGAAAGACTGCGTGATCGTTTTGTGTGCGGACTGAGGAACAGAGACTTACAGCAGAAGCTGTTCGCCATGGAAGATGTCTCTTTCCAAGATGCTCTGCAAGAGGTTTCAGCAGAAGAAGCTGCAGGTGAGGCGGTCAAGAACATGCGGCCTAATCGAAGCGCTCCAGAGACCGCCACCATCCACAAGGAAGACGTGCGAGAGGATTCGGAAGAAGATCCTGAAGAAGAGTTGGACAAGCTTTACCAAGCAGCTGGGAGGAGGTCCAAAGATCGGCAGGACAAGGGCCCAGCTGAGCTTCGTTGCCTCGGATGCGGTGGATGCCACAAGCGAGCGGAATGTCGGTTCCGTTCCACCATTTGCCGAGCGTGTGGGAAGAAAGGCCACATCGCTGCGGTCTGCCTGGGTCGACAGAAGGTACAACCGAAGGAAGAATTGAATCTGAAAGGTACCAGGGTGCCCAGTCAAAACAGGGTGGGGTTCTGTGCAACACACCGGAACATTTTAAGAATAGGCACACACAAACCCCTTAAAAAGAAATTATCTCTTAAAGTGAAATTGCAGGGAGTTCCATTGTCGATGGAACTTGACACGGGGTCTGCTCTATCCATAATTTCCCTCAACACATTTCACAAAATCTGCAGCAGCAGTGGCCAGCGAGTTTCGTTAAGGCCTTCTAATGTAATCCTTATGGATTTCCAAAATTCTCAAGTGTGTGTTAAGGGGGAGGCCACCCTTAAGGTACAGTATAAGAATTTTGCAGGCCCCCTAGACGTGTTGGTTGTGGGGGGTGAGCAAACGAGTCTCATTGGACTCAATTGGTTTGAGGCCTTGGGAATACAAGTAACAGGGCTACATAAGTTGCAAACAGAGACCCTTGCAGACGTATGCAAGGAGTTTGCAGATGTGTTCAGTTCTGAACTAGGGTCCTACACAGGACCTCCAGTTTCACTAAAGCTAGATCCAACGGTACAGCCCATCAGGGTTAAACCTAGGAGAGTACCATTTGCTCTTAANTGGGGTTCTGTGCAACACGCCGGAACATTTTAAGAATAGGCACACACAAACCCCTTAAAAAGAAACTATCTCTTAAAGTGAAATTGCAGGGAGTTCCATTGTCGATGGAACTTGACACGGGGTCTGCCCTATCCATAATTTCCCTCAACACATTTCACAAAAATCTGCAGCAGCAGTGGCCAGCGACTTTCGTTAAGGCCCTCTAATGTAATCCTTATGGATTTCCAAAATTCTCAAGTGTGCGTTAAGGGGGAGGCCACCCTTAAGGTACAGTAGAAGAATTTTACAGGCCCCCTAGACGTGTTGGTTGTGGGGGGTGAGCGAACAAGTCTCATTGGACTCGATTGGTTTGAGGCCTTGGGAATACAAGTAACAGGGCTACATAAGTTGCAAACAGAGACCCTTGCAGACGTATGCAAGAAGTTTGCAGATGTGTTCAGTTCTGAACTAGGGTCCTACACAGGACCTCCAGTTTCACTAAAGCTAGATCCAACGGTACAGCCCATCAGGGTTAAACCTAGGAGAGTACCATTTGCTCTTAAGAGTAAGATTGACACTGAACTGGACAAGTTGCTCCAGCAAGGCATTCTAGAGCCTGTAGATTCCAGCCCGTGGGAAACCCCCATAGTAACACCGTTAAAGGCAAACGGGGACATCCGGATTTGTGCTGACTACAAGTGCACACTAAACAAGGCCCTACAGCAACATGCTTATCCTGTGCCTGTAGTGAACCACATTCTGGCTTCTCTCAAGGAGGGAAAATTTTTTGCTAAGCTTGATCTGGCTCAAGCATATCAACAGCTGTCTGTTGATGATGCAGCAGCTGAGGCCCAAACTATTGTCACCCATCGGGGGGCTTTCAAGGTGAAGAGGTTACAGTTTGGGGTGAATGTCGCTCCTGGCATTTTTCAGAGTGTAATGGAAAACACCCTGAGGGGTATTCCTGGTGTGTGTCCTTATTTTGATGACGTTCTCATCGCAGGTGACTCTCCACAAATGCTGGCTGAGAGGTTAAGGGCTGTGTTGCTTCGTTTCCGAAGTGCAGGCCTTAAATTAAAACAGGACAAATGTAAGATTGGTGTGCACTTCACTGACTTCCTGGGATTCAGGATAGATGCTCAGGGTATCCACCCGTCTGATGCTAAGCTCAAAGCTATTCAGAAGGCTCCAAGCCCCAAGTCTAAGGGCGAATTGCAAGGCTTTTTGGGTTTACTGAATTTTTATCATGCTTTTCTACCTCATAAAGCTGCTATTGCAGAACCTTTACACAGACTTCTTGACAAAAAAGCTTGTTGGCGCTGGACCAAAGTCCATGAGGCCAGTTTCAATGAGGTTAAAGCCTTGCTTACATCCAATGCGGTGTTGGCTCATTTCAATGAGCAGTTGCCAGTGTGTCTGGCTTGTGATGCCTCCCCCTACGGTGTGGGTGCTGTACTTAGCCATTTGACGGCTGATGGGACTCAGGTCCCTGTGGCTTATTATTCTA
>NW_015389901.1:147629-153390 GCF_001527695.2 Protobothrops mucrosquamatus
GTCCCTGGAAGACGGCCGCGTTCTTCGCCGCCACATTGATCAACTACGTGTGAGGCGGGACTCGCCTGGGGTTCCTCCTCAGTCTCCTCTAGGGGGGGAGGAGGAATGGGGAATGCATTCTGGGAATCAGAATCTGCTGCCAACAACGGTTGTGGGGAACGACACGGGTACTCAACACCCAAGTTCCACAGGAGATTCAGGTAGCAATTCATGGGGAAGGGGGCACACAGACACCCCCACACGCACTCCAGTCTGGGAGTCCCACTGGAGGTATACTAATTATCCACACCTCACAAACAATACTCCAGACACGGAGAATAACTGGGAGCATACTCACAATGCACAATATGCAAGAGAGCAGGCAAAACAAAGGGGGAACACGTCCTTTGCAGAAATGGCTCATAGAAGGATGTCCCCACGCATAAGGGCTAACAGGGAGGCATCCCTAGACCCTATCACTACAGAAAGGAGCCAGGAAAACCACACTCCATCAGGAAACATGGAGATGAGTCCAGAGGGGTTGGAAAACTCCATAGGTGGTAGGTCAACCAGGTATAGCAATTGACAGAGTACTGATTTCTCGAGCCTAGGAGATGGGCAGGAAAGTCAAACAGAAGTCACAAGACAACCACAGGTCAATTCACCTAGTGAGGGAAGCAACGGGGAAAACACTACAAGTTCCCCAGGTCCGAGAAGGTCGCTAAGGGTCAAAGGCCCTCCCAAATACCTTGCAGATTACGTAAGGTGAGCATGTAAGTAGCAATAACTAAACTAGAGGTCCAGGCTGGTTGACTCTATGGAAACGATGTTGGGGCCATTGGGTCTCTGTACGACGGAACAGCCCCACATCTTACACACACTGTGTGACATTAACTCAACAGCTAATTATATAACCATTACTATGATGGCGTCCATGTGGGCGCAGTATTATTTCATCTAGGGGGGAGGGGTGTTGTGTCCTGAGCCTGCAAAAGCAGGCTCGGGACGTTGCAAGAGTCCCGAGCATTTGCAAAAGCTGCCCGGGACCAGACTGAGTGGCGCCGGCCTTGCGCACATGCGCAAGGCGGGAAAAGACTGCCTTGTGATTGGTTGGATTTGCCCGGGGATCAGAAGGTATAAATAGAGGCCTGCATGCCTCTGCTCGAGTTGTTCGTAGATTGGAAGCAGAGAATAAAGACTTGTTAGAAATGCATCATCTCAAGCGCCATTATTCTCCGGACTTAACAGGAATGGGAAAGGGGACCACACTGTCCCTGGATTTGCTGCTTACTGGACCTAGGATTATTAGATGGGTCTTGTTAAGCAGGAGTCCCTGGCCCAACACGAACAGAGAGGCAGTGTCCAATTTTCCCATTATACTGTTCCAAAGAACAGACTACTTCAAGTTCAATCTAGTACAGATAGATAACTCAATAGAAATGATGATAAAACAGATAAATGTTTATTCAGAGAAAATACTTGCAATTGTGTGGTTGATTCTTCTGTACATTACTCATCTGTTCATTTCCATAGGTAAATTGATAATGATTTTTCCCTCTTCTTCTGCATAAGCATCACATGTTGGCATAAGCATAAGATCTCCAAGCCGTGTGGCTAGGAGCCAAGAGCTGGATGAACAAAGGCATTCCCACGTGGCTTGTGTTCAGGAAGTCTCCCAATGCCCTTTAGAAACTCCTCCCACTGACCCATTGACAAAACCAGCACTTAACCCAATAACTGCCAGATATTCTAACATACTGATACATGCTCTCTAGTTAGGGGTACATAGAGCTATACGAGGTTACATAGAGCTATATGATTCAGAACACCCATGTTTATTCAGATCTGGTCAAAAGGTGGCTCCTCTCGGTAAAGCGGGAAGAATAGAGCTCCCAAGGATTTATTCAGCATCCTTGATACTATATTTGGTTACATAAGCAGGAAATACAGCCGTTTTTACAGCTGAAAGTAGGTAAGAAGCAGGAATTGTTACAATGTCGTTTCTCATCAAGTACATTTAGAAGCATATTTGGGAAGAAGCCTATTTAGCAAACCCATTGAGACCTATCTCTGGTTTCCTGTGACGCCTCTCCTGAGCTGTGGACAGTGACATTACAACTCGTTCTCTTTCATTCAGCCATTTCAATGCAGGAATCTTGACCAGGGGTCTTCCAACTTGGCCCTTTTATGACTTGTGGACTTCAACTCCCAGAATTCCTCAGCCAGTGTGCCTAGATGAGGAATTCTGGGAGTTGAAGTCCAGGGGGTCTTCAAACTTGGCCCTTTTATGACTTGTGGACTTCAACTCCCAGAATTCCTCAGCCAGCGTGCCTAGCTGAGGAATTCTGGGAGTTGAAGTCCAGGGGTCTTCCAACTTGGCCCTTTTATGACTTGTGGACTTGAACTCCCAGAATTCCTCAGCCAGCGTGCCTGGCTGAGGAATTCTGGGAGTTGAAGTCCAGGGGGTCTTCAAACTTGGCCCTTTTATGACTTGTGGACCAACTCCCAGAATTCCTCAGCCAGCGTGCCTGGCTGAGGAATTCTGGGAGTTGAAGTCCAGGGGGTCTTCAAACTTGGCCCTTTTATGACTTGTGGACCAACTCCCAGAATTCCTCAGCCAGCGTGCCTGGCTGAGGAATTCTGGGAGTTGAAGTCCACAAATCATCAAAGGGCCAAGTTTGAAGAGCCCCAATCTTGGCCATCCTAATCCTGATCAACAGTCTCTGTGACCTGTGTAAATGGAAGGGAAGCTTTTCTATCTCTGTGTAATTCCAATATAAATTTGATTTTCCCTTCCAATAATGTCTGCTAACATTCCTTGATGGCTATTCAATTCCACCCCGTTTTATCTTTTTAGTGGGATGAATGGATACTTAACTAAGAGCTCAAAGGCTGTGACCTCTCTGGGCATGAAAGGGATTTGATTTTGGGTTAGCTTGATCCATGTTCCCCATTCCTGATGGAGGGTAAAATTTGTTTCCCTTTTTACTGGATTGCTTTTAATCTGTTTTAAAGTTTAACAGGATGCCTGGAGGATGATTCAAAGCGAGTCTGACTGGGCATAAATAAGACCTTGTGGTGTCTTGTGGTGATGAAACACGAATGCTTCTCTGCCCTTATTGTGTCTGCTGATAGCTGTCAAATGCAACTGCAGCCACTTCTGAACAGCACAACTCAGCAACTTTGATGCCTGTATTACAACGATCGACACAGACTGCTTGTCTTCCGCTGGGAATGACCAGATCCATAATTCATGGATCTTGGGGGAAGTCAAGCTTCTGCCTCTTATGGCTGTGAAAGGACTCCAGGCTAGGCCCTCACTTGACCCCTCCTTCCAGCTGTTAGGAATAAAATTTTAGAATAAAAAGTAAAGTTAAGTGACACGTACTCTGTAAAATTTCTACACGCAGACAGTAAGATTTCTACACGTAGACTGCAAGATTTCTACACAATTTCTACATGTACACGTACCTTGGAAGAGTTCTGCACGTAGGCTATAGGATTTCCACATTGAGCTATAGGATTTCATGATAAAGTACATATAAGGGAATAGGTGAAGCAAAATAGTAAGGGGCAGGGATAATGTATTTTGTTTAGGCGGCTCTGATAAGATTGTAACCTCAGAGGAGGGGCCAAGGTGTCGGGATAGAATGTATATAATGTGTGTTTTCGCTGTGACTAGGTGTGGCTCAAATATTTATTTGGAGTCCACCACGCTTTGCAAACCGTTGTATCCAATAAATCTCTGTCTAATTTCAACTTGCTGTTTGGTGTTATTCAGTGGGCTAGAATTTCTACCAACACAGCCTAGCTGGTGGATCCTGACATCCTGTTTAGGGTGATCTGTCCCTTATTGTATTGTTGTTGTCTGACCCATCGTGACCCCATGGACAACATTCCTCCAGGCCTTCCTGTCCTCTACCATCTTCTGGAGTCCATTTAAGCTCCCGCCTCCTGCTTCAGTGACTCCATCCAGCCACCTCCTTCTCTGTCGTCCCCTTCTTCTCTTGCCCTCCATCTTTCCCAGCATCAGGCTCTTCTCCAGGGAGTCCTTCCTTCTCATCAGGTGGCCGAAGTAGTTGAGTTTCAACCTCAGGATCTGGCCTTCTCAAGAGCAGTCTGGGTTGATCTCCTCCAGGACTGACCGGTTGGATCGCCTTGCAGTCCAGGGGACTCGCAGGAGTCTTCTCCAGCACCAGAGTTCAAAGGCCTCCATTCTTTGGCGCTCAGCCTTTCTTACGGTCCAACTTTCACAGCCATACATTGCAACAATTATTGTAGAGATCCCCAAACTTTTGGGCACCAGGGACTGGTTCCATGGAGAGAGGTTTTTCCACGGACCAGAAAGTGCGTGGTTTTGTGTGCTGCCTGCATCCCACAGATGAGGCTTTGCTTGTTTGTGTGGACCAGTTGCTTGCATGCCACGGCCCGGTACTGGTCCACAGAGCGGGGGTTGGGGACCCCTGCCTTATTGGGTAGGAAGGTCTCCCGGAATATCTGCTGGGGTATTGTGAAGATTATCTGGTGGATAACTTTCCTCGGATCCACTCTACCTTGGAGTCCGATAGAACAGAGCAGGCTGAGGTTTTGGGGGCTACAGTCTGGTGGTGTGATCTGGGATGAGTTGTCCAGTCTTGTTATGCTGGATCTGATGTGTGGCTTGGTAAAAAAATGCAAGAAAACCGAAGTTGCCTTTTAGCTTTACGTGTTTATTCAGCTGAACAAAAATGGGCCCCTCGAAAAGAGACGGATCCCCGAATGACAAGAAATCCTTGTATTTATACTTTTTGATTACATAAGCAATCCACCCAGCAAAGCTGGCACACATAAGATGAAGAATTCACCCAGAAAGGCTGGCACACTATAGATAAGACAAGAGAAAACAGAAATAGCCAAATATGTTCTTTTTGGGTGTTCCCCTAAGGACACTGGGTGTTCCCGGGTGTCTTGGGAGATTGGGTGTGTCCCTGGGTGACCTTCCACGACTCTGCATCCATGACTCTGCCAGTACCCAGAGATAGTGGGGCCATCCGCATGTATTCACAATCTATGCTTTCTCCTGATTCCTGGTCAAAATCTCCAGTGATGGAGCACCCATAACTTCTGGAGGCAACCTGGTCCACTGATTAATTGTCCTACCCTGGTCAGCTCTGCCTTGGCCTACAATTTGTTATTTCTCAAGCCCATTGCCATCAGCACCATCAGCACCATGGATCTCTCAGGCCTTGGCACCATAAAGCGTGGGGTTGAGCATGGGAGGGACCAGCAAGTAGGTGTTGGCTAGGAAGATATGGACAGACAAACGGGAAGGGGCAGCCCACTTCCCTTCTGCCTGAGTGCAGCAGGACAGGCTGAGTTGGACCAATATGAGAGGGGATGGAGGCCTGGCCTGGAAGGGCAGATTGGAGCAAATCAGAGGGAGGGTCTTCCCAGCCTACAGGAGAAATGGTGACCCCTTGTTTACCCCTTGTCAAGCTATCACTGCTGGCAGGGAAGGAGCTCTTGGGTGGCTTCAGAGGGAAAAAGGGAGACTTCTTGAGGGAGGTCAAGGAGAACATCCAAGCAAGCCCTACATCACAACATTTGGTTTCACATGGATCTGGTGAAACTTCAAGGCATTTCGGGACCCCAGGAAGTGCTGCTGACAGAACAGGAAGTGAAGTAGCTATTTTGCTCTCTGGTAAAGTGTTTCTACGAGGAACAGAGGCTCCAGGGATGGGTTCATGACTGTCTGGCACAAGAAATCAGGAACCAGGGTTGTTCAAATGAGGACAAGTAGGGG
>NW_015389901.1:155069-157806 GCF_001527695.2 Protobothrops mucrosquamatus
CGGCTGGCGACCCCCAGGGGGAGGGCCTTCTCTGTGGGTGCCCCCACCCTCTGGAACGAACTACCCCCCGAGATCCGGATGATTCCGGATCTCCTTACTTTCCGCCGCGCCCTCAAGACATGGCTTTTCCAGCAAGCGGGCCTGACCTAAGGAGGATTTTATTTAGGGACGATTTTAAGCATAATTTTAATTGGAACACAGCCTCTAATATTTGGTTTTTAATTTGGTTTTAGAAGGGTTTTATTTTTGTATATTGTTATTGTATCTGTTTTTAATATGCTGTGCACCGCCCTGAGTCCTGCGGGAGAAGGGCGGTATAGAAATTAAAATAATAATAATAATAATAATAATAATGTATTTAATTAACAATAAAAGATATAGTTAATTATCATAAACAATATGTTAATTCATCACTCAATAGCCTTCTTCTTACTAATATATATTCAAAATTACATATCACAGTCCTTTCTCTCTGACTCATTTTTCTAGCCATTGATAAAAATTATCCCATGTTCTACAATACACAGAGTCTTCTAAATGAGGACAGGTTTAATCCATGCTGTCTCACTACAGGCATCTGAACTACTGCTGGTCAAAGCAAATAGGCAGTAGACAGGAATCAACAGAATTCAAGGTGGGCTGGAGTTAGATTTCTTGCAGGGGTGAAGGGATTCATGACCGATGACATGTCTGACCCCTCCATCCTCCGGCTCATCCTGGTCATCTCCTATAATGGCCTAATTAAACTACTATCCATTAAGGGATGTTCTGAATATAGAACAATAGAACATGCCACCCACAACAATTCCTTCAAAACATTTTGGGAGAAAAGAATTTATTTGCATCCACATTGAACAGAAAGATCACATTACACAATATTTGTTAATTTCGCACAGCACTATAATGAGTTGGCCAGTCTACCTTGGACCTACAGTTTCCTGCTTCGCGTGCCCATAGCCATCAGCACCCGCACACGGATCTCCTTGGTCTTGGCCCCATAAACCATGGGGTTGAGCATGGAAGGGACCAGCAAGTAGAAATTGGCCAGGAAGATGTGGACACTGTGGGGGATGCTGTGCCCAAAACGATGAGAAAGGACGGAGAAAAGTCCAGGGGTGTACTGAATGAAGATGACTCCCACGTGGGCCCCACAAGTGCCCAGGGCTTTGTGACGAGCCTCCAGTGATGGCAGGCGGAATACGGTCTGCAGGATCCGTCCATAGGAGGCGAAGATGAAGGTCAGGTCTCCACCAACAATGAGGAGGGATGCAACCAACCCATAGAGGTTGTTGGGAGTGGTGTTCCCACAAGCTAGTTTTACTAGAGCCATATGCTCACAATAAGTATGAGAGATATTTCGGGAGTGACAGAATCTCAGCCTGAGCAAAAGGAAAGGAACGGGTAAGACGATTACAAAAGCCCGGATAGCAATGGCTGCTCCGAATTTGACCACCGTCCTTGGGGTCAACAGGGTTGTGTAGCTGAGTGGGTAGCAGATGGCCACATATCGGTCATAGGCCATGGCGGTGAGCGTCCCAGATTCCACAGCAGTGATGGCGTGGACCACAAACATCTGCACCAGGCAGGCAGCGAAGGTGATCTCTTGGGCCTTGGTCCAGAAGATGGCCAGCATCTTGGGCAGGATACAGGTGGGCATGGCCATGTCGGTGAGGGCCAGGATGGAGAGGAAGAGGTACATGGGCTGGTGCAGGCTGGATTCTGTCCAGATGACCCAGAGCAGGGTGGCGTTGCCCAAGAGGGTCATGGCGTAGATGAAGCAGAAGGTGATGGAGAGCCAGGCCTGGACACTCTCCAGTCCCAGAAGACCCAGGAGGAAGAAGGAGGTGGAAGGAGCCTGGCCACTGAGGTTAGTAGCTCCTGGCATAGCAGTAAATGAACCAGATGCCTCTCTCTCCAAGCTGCCTGGTCTTCTTACTTCTTAAATGTTTGGATACAATCTGCTGAATCTAAAAGTCGGCTTACTCCCCCCCACCATCAACTGGTCTGCAATTTCTTTGGATAAGGCCTTCTCCTAAGCCATGGGACCTTCTGGGTGCTGCTGCCAGCTGGAGAGTCAGTTTCCTGCCTCTGGATGATGAAGTGGGGTGTTCCTCTCAGAGAAATGAAGAACGTGAGAAGTCCCACTCCAGGCTCTGTGCGCAGAAACTAAGAATAGCCCCCAACACAATTTCCATAGCTCAGTTCCTACTCAGGAACAATGAGGGGATTTCCTTGCTGCTTCCAGCTGGGGAACCAATTTTAGAACGTGGGCTTTCCCTCGCTCCCAGGCCTCGCTATTCCCTTCTCACAATGGAGAGTTCAAGAGGAGGGGAAGAGTCACCGTGGCCTTGCCACGTTCTCGGGGTGAGAGAGAAGATCTGAGGAGAAAAGGAAACAGGAACAGAGCGGAGGTCAGCTGCTGCAGTTGGAGTCAAGTATATCACAAGCTATCAGTGGTCCCACCACCCCTCACACCACGGGATGCTCCTGTCTGGGGTCCCAGTCAGCCAGTTTACAATTTCTATTCCAGAGCCTTCCGTATTTTTTAAGGCTTTTAGGAAGAGATTGGACAGCCATTTGTCTAAAATTGTATATCAGGGGTAGTCAACCTTGGCTCTTTTATGACTCGTGGACTTCAACTCCCAGAATTCCTGAGCCAGCTAAGCTGGCTCAGGAATTCTGGGAATTGAAGTCCACAAGTCATAAAAGAGCCAAGGTTGACTACCCCTGTTGTATA
>NW_015389901.1:157823-166781 GCF_001527695.2 Protobothrops mucrosquamatus
TAACTATGGTTTCCCAGCCAGGTGTGCACTCACTGGATTCATCTGGCATCCTTTGCGAAAGAGCTACACACCAGGCATTTCAAGGTGGTGATTTACACACCTTCGCTAAGCAAGCGGTTTAGATAATAATAATAATAATAATAATAATAATAATAATAATAATAATAATAATAATAATAATAATAATAATAATAATAATGTTGGAAGGGACTTTGGAGGTCATCTAGTCCAACCCCCTGCTCAGGCAGGAAACCCTATACCATTTCAGACAAATGGCTGTCTAGTCTCTTCTTGAAAACTTCCAGTGTTGGAGCATTCACCGCTTCTGGAGGCAAGGAGTTCCACTGGTTAATTGTTCTGACTGTCAGGAAGTTTCTCCTTAGTTCCAGGTTGCTTCTCTCCTTGATTAGTTTCCACCCATTGCTTCTTGTCCTGCCTTCAGGGGCTTTGGAGAATAGCTTGACTCCCTCTTCTTTGGGGCAGCCCCTGAGATACTGGAAGACTGCTATCATGTCCCCCCTCGTCCTTCTCTTCGTTAAACCAGACATACCCAATTCCAGCAACCGTTCCTTATATGTTTTAGCCTCCAGTCCCCTAATCATCTTTGTTGCTCTTCTCTGTACTCTTTCTAGAGTCTCAGCATCTTTTTTACATCGTGGTGACCAAAACTGGATGCAGTATTCCAAGTGTGGCCTTACTAAGGCATTGTAAAGTGGTATTAGTCTCAAACTTAAAGGTACTTACCCCCCACCCTGTGTATGCATTGGTTCCTTTTATCCATTTCAATATTGATTTTAATCTTAATTTTTAACGTTTGATGCTTTGATGTTCTAATCCTGCCATTGTTCCATTCTGTTATTTATAGTGTTGCAAGACAGACACTGACTAGAGAGATGGGCAGCATGGAAATTTAAAAAATAAACTAACTACCTTCATCCACATACTTTTTGCCGTGCTTAAAGAGGCAACACTGAGACTTCACATTCATTCACACATAGACACACACTCACACTGAGCCATTCCAAGCCACAACACGGACCCACCTGCGAGGCTGCTAAGGTCTGGGTGAGACTGAGCCAGCAATGGGCCCCTCCACCTCCACCTCCAAAGAAGCACCACACCTGGCGCAGAATCTCCCAGGGATATATAGCTCAGGTGCCGCCAGGTAGCAAAGGGACGGATCGAAGATGCTGGCCAGGCAAGGGCCCTCCGGGGGATTCTGGCTCACATGATGCCCGGGGGTACAACGGCGTCACTAAAGTCCCACTGCTACTTGTGCCCCCCCTGGAACGTCTCCCCCCCCCGGAGTGAGGTCAGCTCTCATCCTCCTTCCCTTCTGCCAGAGGTGGAAGGCCTGGGGGCTTGGAGGGGGTCTCAACGGAGGGCTTTCCCATTGGGGGTGGCTGATAGATTAACAACAGATCCCATCTCCCTCTCTTCTCACCATACTCCCCCCTCCCCATCTTTTTAGCTAGCTTGATATTTTTATAGTATTCTGTTTATATTACTAGGTTTGGGGCAACTTTATCTTTGATATTGTAAGTTGCCCAGAGTTACCGCGTGGTAAGGCGGGTGGCTAATACAATTTATAAATAAATAAAATAAATAAAATAAATAAAACAGGGGTGGTGGAAGAACTGCTCCAGGGTTTGGTGCCTCTGGGACATATTCTGTCTTTAGGGTTAAAAATAATAATAATAATAATAATAATAATAATAATAATAATAATAATAATAATAATAATAATAACAACAACAACAACAACAACAACAACAATAATTCAAACAGACAAGCACCTGCAACATAACACCCCGGAACAATTGTCGATAAGAAAGACAAAAAAGTCTGGAGAGTGGACGTGGCAGTGCCTGGAGACAGCAGAATAGATGAGAAAGAACTGGAAAAGATAACAAAATACAAAGACCTACAAATAGAAATAGAAAGACTGGGGCAAAGGCAAGCAAGGGTAGTACCAATAGTCATAGGCGCCTTGGGTGCCATCCCAAAACAACTGGAGCACCACTTGAGCACCATCACCGGCATTGACAAATTCGCCATTAGTCAATTGCAAGAGGCGGTCTTACTAGGAACCGCTTCCATCCTGCGACGAGATCTGTGATACCATCAAACATCCACATCTGCCCATCCCAGGTCCTTGGGAAGGACTCGATAGGTAGGCAAAACTGCCAAATCCATTCTGAACATCTGGCTGACTGTGCGATGATCCATAATAATAATAATAATAATAATAATAATAATAATAATAATAATAATAATAATAATAATAATAATAATAATAATAATAATAACAACGTTGGAAGGGACTTTGGAGGTCATCTAGCCCAACCTCCTGCTCAGGCAGGAAACTGTTTCCTTTGTTTTGCTGCTGTTGTTGCAAAAGGCAGGGTCAGCAAACAGAGAAACAAACCAAGATGGCAGCCTGGATGCTTTTTTGCACCGTCGGAGCGTTATTCTCAGGCCTGGCGTGCAATTCCCGTTTGGAGGTAAAGGGAGCTGAAGCATTTTTTGACCCCAAAGAGACAACGTCTGGAAGCAGTTCAGACCGACACCTCCCTGATTCACGTAGGAGGAGAGCAGCAAAACTGGCCTCACAAGGTCCTGTTCCTGCAGCCTGTCTCAATAAAAACAGTTTTAGCCTCGGTGTGCAGTTGATTCCCTCAGGGGACCGGAGAGGGAAGAGGGTGTCCCAGCCCAAAGTGTCCAATAAGAGCTAGAAGACCCCAGTCCCTTCCTTGGCTTGGCTGCTGCCAGCTGAAGTAGGGCAACTAGTAAGGTTCACGTTGAGGAAAGACAGATAATAATAATAATAATAATAATAATAATAATAATAATAATAATAATAATAGTAATAATAATAATAATAATAATAATAATAATAATAATAATAATAATAATAATAATAATAATAATAATAATAAAAGTTGGAAGGGACTTTGGAGGTCATCTAGTCCAGCCCCCTGCTCAGGCAGGAAACCCTATAGTACCATTTCAGGACAAATGGCTGTCCAGTCTCTTCTTAAAAACTTCCCGTGTTGGAGCATTCACCACTTGACGTCCTCCCCATAGGGAAATTGATGGTGCATTTATGGAAATAAGGCAAGCAACAAAAGAATAATCTGTGCATCCAAAGCATGGCAGCACATCTGGAGAATGACACAGTGGTTGACATAGCTATCATCCATCTACATTTCAATACTAAAGAGAGGAAGGTTAACAGAATATGCATATTATCATTCAATATCTTTAATTTCACACACTAACAAAATAATGCTTAGGATCATCCAATGCAGATTAGAGCCTGACATGAGAAAAGAGATAATAATAATAATAAAATTGGAAGGGACCTTGGAGGTCATCTAGTCCAACCCCCTGCTCAGGCAGGAAACCCTATACCATTTCAGACAAATGGCTGTCCAGTCTCTTCTTAAAAACTTCCAGTGTTGGAGCATTCGCCGCTTCTGGAGGCAGGTAGTTCCACTGGTTAATTGTCCTCACTGTCAGGAAGTTTCTCCTTAGTTCCAGGTTGCTTCTCTCCTTGATCAGTTTCCATCCGTTGCTTCTTGTCCTGCCTTCTTCAGGGGCTTTGGAAAATAGCTTGACTCCCTCTTCCTTGGGGCAGCCCTTGAGATATTGGAACATTGGCTATCATGTCCCCCCTCGTCCACCAGTTTCCTGCTGGAGCAGATGAACCTGCAGGCAATTACTTTCCCCTCCAAGCAACAGGTGAGGACTGTGGCCTGGACTGAGATGAAGGTTGATCCTTCAAGGACAGTTGGCAATCAAGGCCTGATCTGAAGGTAGGAGACCCATGTGTGCTTGAGACTTCTTCATGGGAGTCATGTGCTCATGGACCCCCTCATTCTTGGACCCAAGAGCCCTGGTGGCGCAGGGGTTAGAAGGCAGCATTGCAGGCTAATTCTGCCTACTGCCAGCAGTTCAGTCCTGACCAGCTCAAGGCGGACTCTGCCTTCCATCCTTCCCAGGTTGGTAAAATGAGGACCCAGATAGTTGGGGGTCAATATGCTGACTCTGTAAACCACTTAGAGAGGGCTGAAGCGCTATATAAGTCTAAGTGCTATTGCTATTGCTTGCATTTCCCGCTTATGACCACAATTCTCTCGGATCATCGGAACCTATTTCCCCCTTGGAGAGAAGGCCAAAGCAAACAGGACTTGAGCAGTGCTGCCTTCTCCCCAGACACCCAGCAGTGGGCGCCCACTTCCTTTCTCTACTGATGGAGTAGCATCACTTAAGGATGTAATTTTGCATAATCCACACAGTTGGTACATTGTGAAGAAGCAACAGGTGGAAACTAATCAAGGAGAGATCCAATCTAGAATTGAGGAGGGTGTTCTGGATCATGTAGATCTGTATGTTAGAATGTTTGGCATTTATTGGGTTAAGTGCTGTCTCCTTAAGAGATGGCTTATGGGTAATGTAGTTTTAGCTAGTCAGCTATCCCATGTCAGTAGGTCAGTGGGAGGAGTTTCTAAAGGGCGTTGCAGGATATCCTGGCCACGAGCCAGTTTGGAATGTTCTTTGTCTGAGTTAAGCATGGGGTCATCGGATGTCTCAGATGGCTCCACTCCACGTTAGAAGTTGGTATGGAGGAAGCATTAATTTCTCACCTGTAAGGTTGAACAGATTGCGATATCCAGAAGAATCCATAACAAATGCAAGTATTTCCTTCTGAATAAAGTGTACCTGTTTTATAATCATCTTTATTGAGTTTATCTGTCTGATCTGGATTTACAAAGCAACTTAACTCTGGGTCAGAACAGAGGGATTTCCTGACAGTGAGAACAATTAACCAGTGGAACGGCTTGCCACCAGAAGTTGTGAGTGCTCCATCACTGGAGGTCTTCAGGAAGAGATTGGGTAGTCATTGGTCCAGAATGGTATAGGATTTCCTGCTCGAGCAAGGGGTTGGACTAGAAGACCTCCAAGGTCCCTTCAAACTCGGTTATCCTGTTATTGTCTTGAGTTGCTTTTCCCTTTAGGATTTCCATCCATGGAATCCTTCCCAAACTCTTCCTTAATCTTTCTACTTCTCCTTCACAGAACAGTAATGCTGGCTGAGGAAGCCTTCTGGGAGGTTGGGGGGGGGGTCTGCAGTGGAAACAGCCTCCTCTTAGAAGTCCCATTCTCTGTCCTGGGAAATCTTCTGGAGGACTGGAGGGTTCCCCAGGTGAGATGTGGCTCTCATCCAGGGCAGAAGGCAACTGAGTCAGAAATAGCTTTCTTTTATCTTCCTTTCTTTTCTTTTTTCTCTTCTTGCTTTCCTGAATCTTCTAAAACAGGGGTAGGCAACCTTGGCCCCTTCATGACTCCTGGACTTCAACTCCCAGAATTCCTCAGTCAGCATGGGGGAACTATGGCCCTTTTATAACTCGTGGACTTCAACTCCCAGAATTCCTGAGCCGGCATGGGGGAACTATGGCCCCTTCATGACTCGTGGACTTCAACTCCCAGGATTCGTGAGCCAGCATGGGGGAACTATGGCCCCCTCATGACTCCTGGACTTCAACTCCCAGGATTTGTGAGCCAGCACCATTCCCTTCCCCTCAGCATGGCTGGCTCAGGAATTCTGGGAGTTGAAGTCCACGAGTCATAAAAGAGCCAAGGTTGCCTACCCCTGTTCTAAAAGAACAATCAACAGCCAGTCTGCAAAAAATACAACATCATATTATTATTATTGTTAATAATAATAATAATAATAATAATAATAATAATAATAATAATAATAATAATAATGTAGGGAGGGACCTTGGAGGTCATCTAGTCCAACCCCCTGCTCAGGCAGGAAACCCTACACCATTTCAGACAAATGGCTGTCCAGTCTCTTCTTAAAAACTTCCAGTGTTGGAGCATTCACAACTTCTGGAGGCAGGTTGTTCCACAGGTTAATTGTTAATTCTTCAGGAAACCCGGATCGATTGTGCAACAGTGCAGAGTTGCAGGCCTGTGGAATTCATCAGTTATAACCACACAACCCTCTGTTGTTTAAATCTCACTTTCATGACTTGAAACAAAGCCTTCCCAGGGGGAAGAGTTCCTGCTGTGTCTCTTCACAATGAAGGGCAGAAACCTTGTTTTAGAAGTTTCAGACTCAAAAGAGTGAAGACACCTGATCTAATTGGTCATTCGGATCAGAACTGTCCACACGGGCAATAATCATGGAATCCTAGGGCTGGAAGGGACCTCTTCTGGTCCAGTCCCTGCCCAAGGCAGCAGACCTTATACCAGGGGTCTTCAAACGTGGCAACATTAAGACTTGTGGACTTCAACTCCCAGAATTTCTCAGCCAGCCAGGGCTGGCTGAGGAATTCTGGGAGTTGGAGTCCACAAGTCTTAAAGTGGTCAAGTTTGAAGACCCCTGCCTTATCCCATCCCAGTCAAGGGGCTCTCCAATCTCTTCTCAAAAGCCTCCAGTGATGGAGCATCCACAACTCCAGGAGCCAAACGGCTCCATTGATTAATTGGAGTCCTCTTTGCTGAAGAGCTAATTGGCAGAAGGCAGGTTCACCTTCCAGGTGGGCTTTTAGGAAGAGGAAGGAAGAAAGGGTGTTTTCGCTAAGAAAAAGGATGGCCTATCTCTGGCATAATGGAAGCAGCCTCAGGGTTGGGGTTAGCCCTAGGACATCCTTCCCCAAACCATCAAGTTTACTTTTGAGAGCAGATCTAGCTCCCATTCTTACACCTGGGGGATCTTTTTCCAAGATGCAAAAGTCCACTGCAGCCGGTCACGGATCTCCTTGGTCTTGGCCCCATATATCATGGGGTTGAGCATGGAAGGGACCAGCAAGTAGATGTTGGCCAGGAAGATGTGGACACTGTGGGGGATGCTGTGCCCAAGTAGATGTTGGCCAGGAAGATGGAAGAATTTATTTGCATCCACACTGAACAGAAAGATCAAAATACACAATATTTGTTAATTTCGCACAGCACTATAATGAGTTGGCCAGTCTACCTTGGACCTACAGTTTCCTGCTTCGCATGCCCATAGCCATCAGCACCCGCACACGGATCTCCTTGGTCTTGGCCCCATAAACCATGGGGTTGAGCATGGAAGGGACCAGCAAGTAGAAGTTGGCCAGGAAGATGTGGACACTGTGGGGGATGCTGTGCCCAAAACGGTGAGAAAGGAAGGAGAAAAGTCCAGGGGTGTACAGAATGAAGATGACTCCCACGTGGGCCCCACAAGTGCCCAGGGCTTTGTGACGAGCCTCCAGTGAGGGCAGGCGGAACACCGTCCGGAGGATCCGTCCATAGGAGGCGAAGATGAAGGTCAGGTCTCCACTGGTAACGAGTAGGGACAAAACCAACCCATAGAGGTTGTTGGGAGTGGTGTTCCCACAAGCTAATTTTACTAGAGCCATATGCTCACAATAAGTATGAGAGATATTTCGTGAGTGGCAGAATCTCAGCCTGAGCAAAAGGAAAGGAAAGGGTAAGACGATTACAAAAGCCCGGATAGCAATGGCTACTCCGAATTTGACCACCGTCCTTGGGGTCAACAGGGTTGTGTAGCTGAGTGGGTAGCAGATGGCCACATATCGGTCATAGGCCATGGCGGTGAGCGTCCCAGATTCCACAGCGGAGAGGGCGTGGACTGTGAACATCTGCACCAGGCAGGCAGCGAAGGTGATCTCCTGGGCCTTGGTCCAGAAGATGGCCAGCATCTTGGGCAGGATACAGGTGGGCATGGCCATGTCGGTGAGGGCCAGGATGGAGAGGAAGAGGTACATGGGCTGGTGCAGGCTGGATTCTGTCCAGATGACCCAGAGCAGGGTGGCGTTGCCCAAGAGGGTCACGGCGTAGATGAAGCAGAAGGGGATGGAGAGCCAGGCCTGGACACTCTCCAGTCCCGGAAGACCCAGGAGGAAGAAGGAGGTAGGAGGAGCCTGGCCACTGAGGTTGGAAGGAGCTAATAAGAGAGGAAGAAAAAGCAATTCTCAGAGAGAGTTTTGCTCACAGCCTTTGTCTCTCTTTCACTTGTGTAATAAACAGGATCCTAAGTGTGAAAACAGTCACACATCACTTTTTTTCAAAGGACCCCCACTTTTGGCTCCTTCCCCAAATCCTTGTTCTGCTTATTTAATTGTAAACTTTATTGGCCGACCGTCTCACCACAAGGTAACTCTGTGGTTACTACTCACCCTGCATTTTTTCACGCTCTTGGACTAGTCTGTGAATAAGAAATGGGAAAAGCTCCACTTCCTGCCTGCAGGGAGAGAAAAGAGAGAAAAAGCAGAAGTTGGTTTCAGATGGGACCTTCAAGGACCCTCGGAAATGGGGTCCTTCAACTCGGAAATGGGGCTTTCCAAGAGGGTAACCTCTTTCGAATCACAGGAAAAAAAAATCTGAGCTTCTCATCGATTCATACGAGGAGCTTCCTGGTAGAAGAAACGTTGTATAGCTCCGGGATGAACGGTGGAGTTCCTGGGGCTCCCTTGGCTTTGGTTTTGGGCTTATTATGGGGTGAATTAGGAATTGGATCGATACTGTGGGTGACCATTGATAATAAACATGGTTTTCTGCTTGATTGTTTGTTTGGTGTTTCATTTGGTCACCACAATATAAAAAAGATAATTGAGGCTCTGGAAAGAGGGCAGAGAAGAGCAACAAAGGTGATTAGAGGTCTGGAGGCTAAAACTTACAAGGAACGGTTGCTGGAATTGGGTCTGTCTGGTTTAATGAAGAGAAGGACGAGGGGAGACAGGATAGCAGCCTTCCAGTATCTCAGGGGCTGCCCCAAAGAAGAGGGAGTCAAGCTATTCTTCAAAGCACCTGAGGGCAAAGACAAGAAGCAACAGATGGAAACTGATCAAGGAGAGAAGCAACCTGGAATTCAGGAAAAAAATTCTATTCATGAGAACAATTAACCAGTGGGACAACCTGCCTCCAGAAGCGGCGAATGCTCCAACACTGGAAGTT
>NW_015389901.1:167323-174018 GCF_001527695.2 Protobothrops mucrosquamatus
TAGTTTGCCAATATCCTTCTGAAATTGGCATCTGTGCAAATCAACCCATCCCTGGTGACATTCTGGTTTGCAAGGGGAGAAATAAAACCTACCCAGTTCCTTCCACAATATGTGGCTTTCTCCTCTTCGTCCCTCCTCTAGATCTTCTATCTCACCTGCCTTATCTTTTCTCACACCCTTCTCACACACCCCAATGGTTTGGATGAGGCTCATTTTGCTAGTTGAAAATAAACCTGGTCAAAAACATGCTCACCTTTTTGTCTTGGAAAGTCCCAAAGTGTTTCTGTTTTCAGCATCTGCAAAGAAGGTGAATTTAAGGGGAAGAGAATGTAAGCCCCAAGGTGGTTTGGCTGGCTGCAAAAGCCCTTCCCTTCCCTTCCCTCTTTCTTCCCTTCTCTCTCCCTTCCCTTCTCTCTTCCTTTCCTTTCCTTTCCTTTCCCTTCTTTTCCCTTCCCTTCTCTCTTTCTTCCCTTCTCTCTTCCTTTCCTTTCCTTTCCTTTCCTTTCCTTTCCTTTCCTTTCTTTCCCTTCCCTTCCCTTCTCTCTTTCTTCCCTTCTCTCTTCCTTTCCTTTTCTTCCTTTCCTTTCTTTCCCTTCCCTTCCCTTCCCTTCTCTCTTTCTTCCCTTCCCTTCCCTTCCCTTTCCTTTCCTTTCTTCACTCTCCCTTCTCTCTTCCTTCCCTTTTCTTTCTTATCTTTCTTTCCCTTCCCTTCCCTTCCCTTCTCTCTTCCTTTCGTTTCTTTCCCTTCCCTTCCCTTCCCTTCTCTCTTCCTTTCCTTTCCTTTCCTTTTTCCCCCTTTCCTTTCCTTTCCTTTCCTTTCCTTCCCTTCCCCTTCTAAGCGCAGGGCAGAAGGGAGGCGAGCAGTATGGGGGGGGCAGGGCAGACTCACAGACCAGCCTCCGTCTATCCCTGGCCAGGCCTGCATCAGCTGGAGGATGCTGCCCATTCATGGGGAACTGAGTGGGGAGGAGAGGACCCCCTCTTTCCCTTTCATAGGCTCCTCTGAGGGGGGGTCCCACCAGGGCAAGGCCAAGGGAGAGGGGGGCTCCCCAGAGGCCCCCAGGTGCCCCCTTGCCCGCAGGGGCAGGACGGAGGCAGAGGCAGGGCTGCCCAGCCCTTCTCCTGAAGCAGACTCAGCCTCCAGCCCCAGCTGGTTCAGGGGGAAAAAGCAGTTTTAATTGGGGAAATAAAATATATCTAGATGACACCAGTGGCTCCTCTGAGTTTGCGTCGTTTGGGAGAGTCGTCCAGGGTGGTGTTTTCTTCCCGTTCTGAGGGGACCCAGCCGAAGATGAATTTGGAGGGGNTGCCCAGCCCTTCTCCTGAAGCAGACTCAGCCTCCAGCCCCAGCTGGTTCAGGGGGAAAAAGCAGTTTTAATTGGGGAAATAAAATATATCTAGATGACACCAGTGGCTCCTCTGAGTTTGCGTCGTTTGGGAGAGTCGTCCAGGGTGGTGTTTTCTTCCCGTTCTGAGGGGACCCAGCCGAAGATGAATTTGGAGGGGACTTCGGGGGGGGGGGTTAGTGGGAGTTGGGGACCCCCACTTGGCTGTCAGGGTTGGGGGTCAACTTGCTCTGGGTGGCCACAGCTGGTCTCTCTCAGCAAAGGTAGGAAAAGAGGGCAACACATTTAATGAATAAAGAATTTCTCCTCCACTTTTTGGCCTTTGCCAGGTTGGTCCAGAAAGTAGGCTATGAAATGGGAAGCATATAAATTTAATAGAAAGAAAGAAAGAAAGAAAGAAAGAAAGAAAGAAAGAAAGAAAGAAAGAAAGAAAGAAAGAAAGAAAAAAGAAAGAAAGAAAAAAGAAAGAAAGAAAGAAAGAAAGAAAGAAAAAAAGAAAGAAAGAAAGAGAGAGAGAGAGAGAAAGATAGAAAGAAAGAAAGAAAGAAAGACAAATAAGTGGGGGCGTCTGAGAGCCCCCCCCCCAAAGAAGGCTCCTCTGTTCCAAAGACCAGCCCACTTCTGGGCTTTCTAGAGCCGGGGCACCATCAGGTGGCAGAGTGACCCCCCCAGGACCCTCCTCTGGAGGCTCAGGGTTAGAGCCGGGCTCTCTTCCGGCTGTGTCACAACCTTCTCTGGGCCCTTGCAAGGTGGGCTGAGCTGTTCCGGGCAGGGTCATCCGGGCGCCTTGATAGGGTCGCGACTGACCACGAGGGGCTCCTCTCTGATTTTAGCCCTCTGGAGGCAGGACCCTCCCAGCCTGGGGGGGGGCATCTTTGCAACGGGGCCTGGGGGGCTTTTTTTGGAAGCCAGGCCGGGATGTGAGAAGCTCCCGTGGGCCTGGCACGGCACAGCCGGTGGCTGTAGTTATGGCCGACTGGAGTGTGCATTGCCCAGATGAGGGTCTGGTGGAAAAGAAATCCAGGGCTGGCTGAGGAATTCTGGGAGTTGGAGTCCACAAGTCTTAAAGTGGCCACGTTTGAAGACCCCTGCCTTATCCCATCCCAGCCAAAGGGCTCTCCAATCTCTTCTCAAAAGCCTCCAGTGATGGGGCATCCACAACTCCAGGAGCCAAAGGGCTCCATTGATTGATTGGAGTCCTCTTTGCTGAAGAGCTAATCGGCAGAAGGCAGGTTCACCTTCCAGGTGGGCTTTTAGGAAGAGGAAGGAAGGAAGGAAGGAAGGAAGGAAGGAAGGAAGGAAGGAAGGAAGGAAGGAAGGAAGGAAGGAAGGAAGGAAGGAAGGGGGTTTTCTCTAAGAAAAAGGTGTCATGTGTCTGACTAATGAAACACTTCAAAGAACTTTCAGGCATTGTTTAACCTAAAAAAGCCTTTATTAGTGTAAAGGAGCGTCAGCACGGCATGGAGGATGCCAAGATCTGAATTTCCCTTCCTTTGCACATCACATTCCAGGCATTTCCCCTCCCCTATTTTGGGGTCATGATTCACATCTTCCAATTAACCTTGAGGGCAAAGATTCCCTTCCGTTCCCTTCTGCGCTTTTCTCTCCTCTCCCATTCTCACCTGAATTAACTCTAAAAGTACCAGACAGTTCTGCATATTTTGTCAAAGCAAGAATATTCAATATTAGCAGCGTTGACAAAAGGCTTATTCCTATCTCTTCTGGGAATGCCCTTTCCGTAGCTTGCGTTGATTGTGTGGTAGTGGGTTGATTTTCGATAAAGTTTCATGGGTATACATTTTGTTGGAAAATGTTCTATAGGTGGTCTTTTTCCTGATTATTAGTTTTATTTATTGAACAGTTTTTACAGTCCACCCAACTCAAACGATCCTGGGTAGATTCCAAAAGCATGAAATCATATCTGAAACAATAAAAGAAACCAAAATGATTCAAACTAGAGGAACAATACATCAGCTGTGGGAAGTCAGCCCCCCCTCCAGAGAAAGAAATATTTTTGGAAATATTGAAAAGGCAGAATATATTTCTCTAAAGTATTTTAAAAGCAGAAACCAACCCCCCCCCCAAGTCTGTCTGTCCCAAACAGAAACCAGGTCTGCAGAAATGCAGATGTGAGAATCTTGTCAGAAAGACTGGAGTCAGGAAACTGGGATTAGGAAGAAAGATCCCTAGAATCAACACCAAAAATCTAAGAGCCATCAGCCCCAGCCCCAGGAAAGCAGGATATGACCCTTGGGACATAATAGGATTAACCCACCACCATCAGATTATCAGAAAGACACACTCAGACTCAGGTCAAAGTTCATGTTACAGGAACAACTCCAAACAAAAGGCTCCAGAGGGTATAAAAACCCACTCCCTACATGTGCTCACTCTGTCTTTTCGTTCAGAGCCATCTTCCTGTCTTGCTCTCCTCTTCAATAAACTGCAACCTTCTTTCTAAAGCAGTCTCCGTTTTGTTAATTCCCTGCTTGGACTGAACCCTGATGAAGACTTTTCCTTTAACACAGCCCAGGATGGAGCCCTACAAGCTCAGTTAGGGTTGAACACTCAGCAAAATAAAGTTGCCTTTAAAGATCTTCTGTAAACCATGATTAAAGTTTGGGCTTGTAATTTTTTGTTATATCTTCCCTGACTACATTCTACATTCTTTCTGACTTTCTGCATTCTTTGTTGGGGAATAGATAAACCCTACAGGAGGACTCGAGTTTTCTTCATTCTTCCACTTTCAGGCTTTCCAGAGCTTGATAATTTCCAAACCTAAATCCTGCTCTCCATGAACATCACATGGAGATGAGTTCTTATGGAATCAGCACCCTCTTCCCTCTCAGTGATTCTGGCAGGGGAACGTCCCGCATGGCTCAGCTCCAAAAGAGGAAGGGAAGGGAGGAGGCCACCAACTCAACAACCCCTTAGGAATCTGGCATAATGGAAGTAGCCTTGTGGTGGGGGTTAGCCCTAGGACGTCCTTCCCAAAACCATCAAGTTTACTTTTGAGAGCAGATCTAGCTCCCATTCTTACATCTGGGGGGTCTTTTTCCAAGATGCAAAAGTCCACTGCAGCCGGTCACGGATCTCCTTGGTCTTGGCCCCATATATCATGGGGTTGAGCATGGAAGGGACCAGCAAGTAGATGTTGGCCAGGAAGATGTGGACACTGTGGGGGATGCTGTGCCCAAAACGGTGAGAAAGGAAGGAGAAAAGTGCAGGGGTGTACAGAATGAAGATGACTCCCATGTGGGCCCCACAAGTGCCCAGGGCTTTGTGACGAGCCTCTAGTGATGGCAGGCGGAACACGGTCCACAGGATCCATCCATAGGAGGCGAAGATGAAGGTCAGGTCTCCTCCGACAACGAGGAGGGACACAGCCAACCCGTAGAGATTGTTGGGAGTGGTGTTCCCACAAGCTAGTTTTACTAGAGCCATATGCTCACAATAAGTATGAGAGATATTTCGTGAGTGACAGAATCTCAGCCTGAGCAAAAGTAAAGGAAAGGGTAAGATGATTACAAAAGCCCGGATAGCAATGGCTACTCCGAATTTGACCACCGTCCTTGGGGTCAACAGGGTTGTGTAGCTGAGTGGGTAGCAGATGGCCACATATCGGTCATAGGCCATGGCGGTGAGCGTCCCAGATTCCACAGCGGAGAGGGCGTGGACCGTGAACATCTGCACCAGGCAGGCAGTGAAGGTGATCTCCTGGGCCTTGGTCCAGAAGATGGCCAGCATCTTGGGCAGGATACAGGTGGGCATGGCCATGTCGGTGAGGGCCAGGATGGAGAGGAAGAGGTACATGGGCTGGTGCAGGCTGGACTCTGTCCAGATGACCCAGAGCAGGGTGGCGTTGCCCAAGAGGGACACGGCGTAGATGAAACAGAAGGGGATGGAGAGCCAGGCCTGGACACTCTCCAGTCCCGGAAGACCCAGGAGGAAGAAGGAGGTGGAAGGAGCCTGGCCACTGAGGTTGGAAGGAGCTAATAAGAGAGGAAGAAAAAGCAATTCTCAGAGAGAGTTTTGCTCATAGCCTTTGTCTCTCTTTCACTTGTGTAATAAACAGGATCCTAAGTGTGAAAAACAGTCACACATCACTTTTTTTCAAAGGACCCCCACTTTTGGCTCCTTCACCAAATCCTTGTTCTGCTTATTTAATTCTAAACTTTATTGGCCGACCGTCTTACCACAAGGTAACTCTGTGGTTACTACTCACCCTGCATTTTTTCACGCTCTTGGACTAGTCTGTGAATAAGAAATGGGAAAAGCTCCACTTACTGCCTGCAGGGAGAGAAAAGAGAGAAAAAGCAGAAGTTGGTTTCAGGTGGAACCTTCAAGGACCCTCGGAAATGGGGTCCTTCAACTCGGAAATGGGGCTTTCCAAGAGGGTAACCTCTTTCGAATCACAGACCAAAAAAAATCTGAGCTTCTCATCGATTCATACGAGGAGCTTCCCGGTAGAAGAAAAGTTGTATAGCTCCGTGATGAACGGTGGAGTTCCTGGTGCTCCCTTGGCTTTTCAAATTCTGGGCTTATTATGGGGAGAATTAGGAATTGGATCGATACTGTGGGTGTCCATTGATAATAAACATGGTTTTCTGCTTGATTGTTTGTTTGGTGTTTCATTTGGTCACCACGATGTAAAAAAGATAATTGAGACTCTGGAAAGAGGGCAGAGAAGAGCAACAAAGATGATTAGAGGTCTGGAGGCTAAAACGTACAAGGAACGGTTGCTGGAATTGGGTATGTCTGGTTTAATGAAAAAAGAAGGACGAGGGGAGACAGGATAGCAGCCTTCCAATATCTCAGGGGCTGCCCCAAAGAAGAGGGAGTCAAGCTATTCTCCAAAGCACCTGAGGGCAAAGACAAGAAGCAACAGATGGAAACTGATCAAGGAGAGAAGCAACCTGGAATTCGGGAAAAAAATTCTATTCATGAGAACAATTAACCAGTGGGACAACCTGCCCAGTGGGACAACCTACCCAGAGAAGCAGGGATTAACACCAGACAATCATACAAAAACCATATTTGACATCGATAGATGTCAACAATATTAATTTAATTCCTAATTCTTCTAATAAGAGGGAGAAAGCCACACCCCCACCATCATCTCCACGCAGTGTAAGTTGTGATATATAAATAGGGGGAAAACCCCACACTCTCTAACACTGATGATGCTACCTAGATGGGGAATGAAACGTCTACAAGAAAACCACCAAGGTCAGAGAGCACCAAGGAGTCCACACTCCATCCCCGAGTTCCTTAAATGTTCTTCTGTTGCTCGTCCCTCCTTAGAGTTCTCAAGAAGAAGCTGAAAGTTTGTGGTTTGGAAAAGCTTCT
>NW_015389901.1:174509-175568 GCF_001527695.2 Protobothrops mucrosquamatus
CTTAGAGTTCTCAAGAAGAAGCTGAAAGTTTGTGGTTTGGAAAAGCTTCTCCTCTAACCTATACGCCAGGTGTTTCCAGGTGAACCACACCCGCCCTGCTCTCTTTTCTCCCAGACCTTTGCCTCCACGTCCATCACTGCTTCTGGGGCCCTCTAGATATCGCCTTGTTTGCCAATATCCTTCTGAAATTGGCATCTGTGCAAATCAACCCATCCCTGGTGACATTCTGGTTTGCAAGGGGAGAAATAAAACCTACCCAGTTCCTTCCACAATATGTGGCTTTCTCCTCTTCGTCCCTCCTCTAGATCTTCTATCTCACCTGCCTTATCTTTTTCTACACCCTTCTCACACACCCCAATGGTTTGGGTGAGGCTCATTTTGCTAGTTGAAAATAAACCTGGTCAAAAACATGCTCACCTTTTTGTCTTGGAAAGTCCCAAAATGTGTCTGTTTTCAGCATCTGCAAACAAGGTGAATTTAAGGGGAAGAGAATGTAAGCCCCAAGGTGGTTTGGCTGGCTGCAAAATCCCTTCCCTTCCCTTCTCTCTCCCTTCCCTTCTCTCTTCCTTTCCTTTTCTTTCTTTCCTTTTTCCCCCTTCCCTTCTCTCTTTCTTCCCTTCCCTTCCCTTCCCTTTCCTTCTCTCTCCCTTCCCTTCCCTTTCTTTCTTTCCTTTCTTTCCCTTCCCTTCCCTTCTCTCTTCCTTTCCTTCTCTTCTCTTCCCTTCCCTTCTCTCTTCCTTTCCTTTCCTTTCCTTTCCTTTCCCTTCTCTCTTCCTTTCCTTTCTTTTCCTTTCCTTTCCTTTCCTTCTCTCTCCCTTCCCTTCCCTTCCCTTCTCTCTTCCTTCCCTTCTCTCTCCCTTCCCTTCTCTCTTCCTTTCCTTTCCTTTCCTTTCCATTCCTTCCCTTCCCTTCCCTTCTCTCTTCCTTTCTTTTCTTTTCCTTTCCTTTTCTCTCTCCCTTCCCTTCCCTTCCCTTCTCTCTTCCTTCCCTTCTCTCTCCCTTCCCTTCTCTCTTCCTTTCCTTTCCTTTCCTTTCCATTCCTTCCCTTCCCTTCCCTTC
>NW_015389902.1:0-30104 GCF_001527695.2 Protobothrops mucrosquamatus
AAAAAAAATGAGATCCTAATATCAATATGACATTAATTCAATCCTTTTTCATTTTTTATTGTTAACTTTTCCTGCAGATGGGATGATTGCATGCGGGCACTTTCAGGGGAAGAGAACTTTTGACATCCTACGGAGATGCTTACATTTGTTCGTAGACCGTTTCAATTAAAATATAATTTATTTTGCCTGTAAGAAAATGTTGGGAAGGATTTTCCCACCTGCAACGGGGAAAATTTAATACTGCTGAAATGCATAAATCTGGTCTGTGCCCGATTCCTGATACTTTTGCCTTAATTTGCCAGTATTTGCAAATTTTCTTGGTTCAAAAAAGGAGAGTTCAATGGAGAAGACTTGCCTTGAGCAACTCTCCAGATCGGCGGCAATATTATTATTCTCTGACATTTACACGGATATGCTTACGTGCCCTTGCACATGTATGTGAACAAAATGTAGAATAAAGTAGCAGATTTCTTGCTGGGCAAGTCATGCTTTAAGAAAACATCAGAAGTTGGCCTTCCTTAGGATAATCTAAAGAGATGGGGAAATGTATTTATTACACTTAATTGGGAATTAATTACATCTGGATTTTGTTGGGAAGATAGACCGATTTTGGAGATGGAACCTGTTACATTTAATCGGATAACAAGTGATAAGAGATGGAATTAAAACAACAACAACAAATGTGGATATTTGATCCAGGATGAAATGGAAGATGACATGGAAAAATGGAAACTGATCAAGGAGAGAAGCAACCTAGAACTAAGGAGAAACTTCCTGACAGTTAGAACAATTAACCAGTGGAACAACCTGCCTCCAGAAGCGGTGAATGCTCCAACACTGGACGTTTTTAAGAAGAAACTGGACAGCATTTGTCCAAAATGGTATAGGGTTTCCTGCCTGAGCAGGGGGTTGGACTAGATGACCTCCAAGGTCCCTTCCAACTTTATCATCATCATTATTATTATTATTAAATACCTACGAGCTGATTACAATAACAGTTTGTTAACGGAGGTTTTTGAAAGTTTAACCTTCTCTCTTTTTTTAAATCATTATTGTGCTTCCTGTTCACTGTTTTGTCATAGTGTACAGAGGACACGTTAGTAATTTGCAAATAGATTTAGTAGTTTAAACATTTTTGGGCCTGTTTTGCAAGGCATAGGAAATTGATATTGTAGTAATGTATCAATCAGTATTCAACTGGGGGGAATAATACGTGTATAGGTGTGTTGAAGGAAAAATCTTCATCAGGGTCCAGTCCAAACCGGGAATAAAGAAACATGGCGACTGCGTTAGAAAGAAGGCTGTAGTTTATTGAAGAGGAGAGCCAGACAGAAAGATGGCTCTGGAAAAAAAAAAGAGAGAGAACACATGTAGTAAGGAGTGGGTTTTTATACCTTCTTGGGCTTTTGTGTTTGGAGTTGTTCCTGTGTCATGAACCTTGACCTGAGTCTGAGTGTGCCTTTCTGGTATTCTTATGGTGGTGGGTTAATCCTATTATGTCCTGTCTTAGAGTTTGGGTGGGGTATATAGATTTTAAGGGTCTTTGTCTTCCTGATCGCTTCAGCTTCTAGCTGGAGGGCTCCAATCTTCCTGAATGGATTATTACATCTACATTTCTAAAAGCTGGTTTCTGCTGAGTTGTCTGGCTGGGTGTGTGTGTGTGTGTGTGTGTGTGTGTGTGTGTCTGTGGAGACATTTCTGCCTTTTTAAAAGATCTTCTCCATTATTCCTTTGGGGAAATATACTCTGCCTTTTTCATATTCCCAAAATAATAATTTTTTTACAATAAAATAAAAATTTGAAAGAGGAAAAAAAAGAAATCATAAAGGAGTTGATTTTCCTAGGAATGTTGGCTTATGGAAGGCCCTTCCAGGAGAGGTTGAATCTTAAATCAGAATAGAGCTCGAAGGGACCTTGGAGGTCATCTAGACCAGGGCTTTTCAACCTTTTCACCCATTGTACCACTTTTAGGATATGGCAACATCCGTGTACCACCAGTCGCCTAGCAAGGGGTCAAAAACTTGACGACCCCCCCCCCAAAAAAGGAAAAAAGTGATAAAGTACAGATAGTCCTCGACTTACAACAGTTCGCTTAGTGACTGTTCAAAGTTACAACGGCCCTGAAAAAAGTGCCCCCCAAGCCACAGCCGAGCAAGACACTTGCCTGCCCGCCCGGCGGCACTCTTCCTCCTGTCCGAGGTTTTCATTGTTCTGAGCATTTCTGTTGAGGATTGGCAGCGGAGGTGGGGTGGGGGGGGGTGTTTGGTTTTTATTCCCCCATCTGCTGGGTGGTTGCAGCATGTTTGGGTCACTTCACATGACCCTGGGACACTGTGACCGTCATAAATATGAATCAGTTGCCAAGCATCTGAATGTAAATCACAAGACCCTGGAGAGGCTGCAACATTCCAGCTGATCGGCGCTTCTTCTGGGCTCAGCAGAAGCGTCAGGATCAGCGCTGCTTTCCAGCTGATTGGTGCTTCTTCAGGGCTCAGCAGAAGCACCAGGATCAGCGCCGAGCTCCAACTGGATCCTGGCGCTGATCCTGGCGCTTCCCGAGCCCTGACAGCCCCCCAAAAGCGCCGATCAGCTGGAAAGCAGCATTGACAGCCCTGCAGCTCCAGCCGTCTCTCGCTCAGGCTTGTGCGGTGCTGCCACCAGTTCAGCTCCCCCACTACCACTTTTCTAGGATGGTCGCGTACCACCTGCCAGGTGCCAATGTACCACAGGTGGTACCCATACCACTGGTTGAAAAGCTCTGTTCTAATCCAGCCCCCTGCTCTAGCAGGAGACCCTAAATGAATCTCTGTGAGCCATTGGTAAAAACCATCCTTCCGCAGCAGATTTTATGTCTAGTTGTATAATAGGAGCAAGTATAGGTTCAGTAGATCTCAAAGAACTGAGCATCTGGGTCCTGTTTACCAGAGGCCAGAGTTGCAAGCCAGACCAAGAAGCTGAATTAAGAGGTCAGTCACAGCAAACGACCCAACATTGATTGAGGTGCAATCCACTCAGCGTAGAATATTATTCCATCCGAAATATGACATAAGCAGCTTGGGGACTTTTCGATCTGCTGCTATTTTTGGAGAATTTCCCCTACTTTCAGCAGGATGCCATCTGCTACTGTGATTTGAATTCTCCCCACTGCATGTGCCCTGAATATAGCAGAAATTGCAAAATGCAACCACGTTAACAATGGTCGGAGAGCAACTTAATCCCAAATTCCTGGAAACCGGAGAGCGTGATTGAGATACTTCAGGGAATCAATTTTACTTAAATCATAGTTCATGAATTCATACACTTTATGAATTAATTTTAGCCGGTGATCAGCTGGATCGGAAGACTTCGTCGGATACAGGTTACAAATTGCACCTCTTGTGTAGGGGAGGGTTAGCAGATAATCACAGTTGCAGCTGTTACACAATCCGCATGCAACGGTGATCGCATTAGACCCGGAATTCCTTCCAGCCTTCTGACCAGCTTTCTAGAAATTGATTTGCAGAAAATATAGCTGGGTAGCTTGTAAAATTTGGAAGGGGGGGGGGAAGTAAGAATATCCAGCTTGGCTGGCTCAGGAATTCTGGGAGTTGAAGTCCACGAGTCATAAAAGAGCCAAGCTTGCCTACCTCTGGCCTACCCTTTTGTGAGGTACAGCTCACTACATCGGAGGCACAGAACGTGGCTTGTTAATTTTGTTGTTAAGTGTTTTCGTTCTCCCGAGAATGATTTTGACATCTGCTAGTTCTGGAAGGAAACAGATGTTCCACAAACCAGACAGATGACAACTCGGCATGAGTTCCGGAAAATAAGTTTCCCAGCTGGAATGCAGTCCCTTCTTTTGACATACATACACACTCCCACTACTCCGGGGTTTCATTTCCCTACAGCCCAAGCTAGGTTGGAGCAAACCTGGATCGTGTGCCTTATGGGAAAATGGTCTCTAATAGTCTCTAACCCTTGATGTTCAACCAACGCTGAACTGAATTTGCAGGTTGTTTCAGATTGGCTTCTGAAATGTGCAAATCCAACCTAACTCTTTGTCGCCTCGTTGTTCTAGGTATATTAGCGGTGGCTACCCTACAGAAGGATGACCATGATGGGCGACGCGAGTGAAATGCTGGCCGCAGCTTTGGAGCAGATGGATGGCATCATTGCAGGTAGAAGAACGTCCACCACCTTCTTCCTTATCTCTACATTTTACCTCAGGCTTGTCAGATGCTATATTTTTCCTGTCCTGCTCTATGGTGTAGAGAGTTGGTCTCTGACAGAAGGCTACCTGAAGAGACTAGAAGCAGTTGAAATGTGGATTTACAGCTGGCTGTTACGTAGAAGCTGGGTTGACAGGATCAGAAATGGGGAGGTGATAAGCCACCTGGGAAAGCCAAGGGAAATCATCAAAACAATTAAAAAACGAAAGTTAGAATATTTCGGACATGTGATGCGACGCCCAGAAAAATTACTCCATTTAATCCTCCAGCGAAAGATTGAAGGCAAACGAGGTCCAGGCAGAAGAAGAACATCGTGGCTTCAAAATGTAAGGGACTGGTTTGCACAAAACTCAGCAGCACTTTTTCGTGCGGCTGCTGATAAAAACAGGATTGCCAACATGATTGCCAACGTCCGATAACGGATATGGCAGAAGAAGAAGAAGGAGGAGGAAGAGGAGGAGGAGGAGGAGGAGGAGGAGAAACCTTATGGTTGAGGGCAGGTGGGTCTTCAAACTTGGAAAGGTTAAGACTTTGTGGACTTCAATTCCCAGAATTCCTCAGCCAGCCACCCCATGCTGTCTGGGGTATTCTGGGAGTTGAAGTCCTCAAGTCTTAAAGTGGCCAAGTTTGAAGAATCCCGGTCTATAGGGACTGATCCAGTACAGGTAGTCTTTTGACTTAAAACAGTTTGTTTAGTGAACAAAGGCACTGAAAAAAGGGACTTATGACCGTTTTTCTCACTTAACAACCGTTGCAGTATTCCCTTGGTCATATGATCCAAATCCAGATGTTTAGCAACTGACTCATACTTAACGACGGTTGCAGTGTCCCAGGGTCATGTAATCTCCTTTTGTGACCTTCTGACAAGCAAAGTCAATGGGGAAGACAGTTTCACTTAACAACCCTGTCACTAACTTAATGACTGCAGTGATTCACTTAATAACTGGGGCAAGAGAGGTCGTAAAGGGGGGCAAAATTGACTTAACAGATTTCTCGCTTAGCGACAGAGATGCGGGGCTCAATTGTGGTCGTAAGTCGAGGACCACCTTTATCGGGAGTTCTGCTGATCTAGGAAAGAAATCAAACTCAACTTATTTGCTTTCATTATGTTGGAACTATTTTACCCCGTGGCATTTATATTCATTCTGCTCTTTCAGTCCAAGGTAATTCCTGGTAATTGATATTCGGTAGTGGTATTACATCCTGAGTGTTTACGGTGGCTTTGGATATAAATCCGTTGTCAAGTTTGAGGTTTTTTTGACAGCCTGGCTGATGATCGTCCAGAGTTTCATCTTACCCCATTTTTTTAAAAAAAATTCCTTTTCTGTTTTCAATCTGTCAATTCTGTCATTTGCTGCTTTCTTATCAGATCCGAGGACAGCACAGGTTGTAAAAGATTTGATAGCAAGGTAATCAAAAACTTTTTTTTAAAAAAAATCCCAATTAAAGTAGTACGTTAGCATGGGTCTTGGTCCATATCCTGCTAGCGTCCTTTTTGTCCAAGGAGCCAACCGTGCATTGAAAACTCCATAAATAAAGTAGAATATCACTCATGCATCAAAATAGAATACAATAGAATGGAATGGAATGGAATGGAATGGAATGGAATGGAATAGAATAGAATAGAATAGAATAGAATAGAATAGAATAGAATAGAATAGAATAGAATAGAATAGAAGTAGAGTAGAGTAGAGTAGAGTAGAGTAGAGTAGAGTAGAGTAGAGTAGAGTAGAGTAGAATAGAATAGGAGTAGAGTAGAGTAGAGTAGAGTAGAATAGAATAGAATAGAATAGAATAGAATATAGAACAGAACAGAATAGAATAGAATGTAGAATAGAATGTAGAATAGAACAGAATAGAATAGAATACAATGCAGAATATAGTAGAATAGAATGTAGAATGAGAATAGAATAGAACAGAATGTAGAATAGAATAGAATAGAATAAGGAATAGAATAAGGAATAGAACAGAACAGAATAACAGAGTTGGAAGGGACCTTGGAGGTCATCTAGTCCAACTCCCTGCTTAGGCAGAAAACCCTATACCATTTCAGACAAATGGTTGTCCAATCTCTTCTTAAAAACTTCCAGTGATGGAGCATTTACAACTTCTGGAGGCAAGTTGTTCCACCGATTAATTGTTTTAACTGTCAGGAAGTTTCTCCTTAATTCCAGATTGCTTCTCTCTTTGATCAGTTTCTAACCATTGTTTCTCGTCCTTCCCTCTGGTGCTTTGGAGAATAACGTGACCGCCTCTTCTTCTTTGTGGCAGCCCCTCAGATACTGGGACACTGCTATCATGTCTCCCCTATTTCTTCTTTTCTTTAGACTGGCCAAACCCAAGTCCCGCAGCCGTTCTTTGTATGTTCTAGCCTTCTTATTCTCACCCTTGTTCTTGTTCTCCAGGGTCCAAAGCACTGGAATACTCCAATGGCTTGTTTGATTGCCAATCCCCAACGTCTCCCTTCATGGGAAGCTTGCGGGTTCTGCATCTGGTGGAAGACCTTCGGGGTTTGTTGGAGATGATGGAAATAGATGAAAAAGAAGGATTGCGGTGCCAGGTCCCCGATTCGACAGCAGAGATTTTGATGGAATGGCTGCAAAACCAAATGGTGAGACAAACAAATGGGTAATATTAAATTATAGTGAAAAAAAGAAATGGTGGGCCTACCCTAGGGGTAGGCAATCTCGGCTCTTTTATGACTCGTGGACTTCAACTCCCAGAATTCCTGAGCCAGCATGGCTCAGCTTGGAAACCTCTCCCTTTCCCCTCAGCATGGCTGGCTCAGGAATTCTGAGAGTTGAAGTCCATGAGTCATAAGAGAGCCAAGGTTGCCTACCCTTGCTAGCCTAAAAAGACCCCAGGATTTTTTTTTAACATACTTTAACATACTTCTCAAAGGAACATGGTGGCTTGCACGGTTAGAACGCTGGGTTGAAGGTTAGCAAGCCTGCGGTGGAGACTCAAGTGCTGCTGTGGGGTGAGGTTGAGCTCCCGTCCTTCGCTCCAGCTCCCAAGTGTGTGTCCTCCAGGCAACGGTGATCTCACCCGCTAATCCTTTCAACCCGGAAGTGCCTTAGTGCTTCTGACACAAGTGCAGTGTGATGTGATGCGACAAGCTTGTCAAAATTCGATGGCGTTGCCATGCAATTTGTCTCCGAGTCTTTTACAAGATTTTGCGCTTCCCTATTACTTTTATCTGTGATGAGTGAGTTGCTTTGTAGAGTGAGATGGGTGGCCTGTAAATTTAACAAATAAATAAGTAGAAAGAAAGAAAGAAAGAAAGAAAGAAAGAAAGAAAGAAAGAAAGAAAGAAAGAAAGAAAAGAGAGAGAGAGACAGAAAGAAAGAAAGAAGAGAGAGAGAGACAGAAAGAAAGAAAAAAGAGAGAGAGAGAGAAAGAAAGAAAAAGAAAGAAAGAAAGAAAGAGAAAGAGAGAAAGAAAGAAAGAAAAGAAAGAGAAAGAAAGAAGAGAGAGAAAAAGAAAAAGAAAAAAGAGAAAGAAAGAAAGAAAGAAAAGAGAGAAAGAGAGAGAAAGAAAGAAAAAGAAAGAGAAAGAAAGAAAAAGAAAGTGAAAGAGAGAAAGAAAGAAAAAAAAGAGAAAGAGAGAAAGAAAGAAAAAGAAAAAGAAAAAAGAAAGAGAAAGAAAGAAAGAAAGAAGAGAGAGAGAGACAGAAAGAAAGAAAAAAGAGAGAGAGAGAAAGAAAAAGAAAGAGAAAGAAAGAAAAGAAAGAAGAGAGAAAGAAAAAAGAGAAAGAAAGAAAGAAAGAAAGAAAGAAAGAAAGAAAGAAAGAAAGAAAGAAAGAAAGAAAGAAAGAAAGAATTTAGATAGAGGGTTGTTATCTTCTCATGTAACTGACTTTTGATGTTAAACTGACAATGCAGGTGGGAGGATTGCATTGCTTCTTGCTATCTTGCAAGCAGCACCTGCTAGCTGCAGCCTTTTAGGATGAATGACCAGTTCATCTACTGTTGTCATAACTACTTTCACCTCTTCCATAATTCATCATGTGAGCTGATGTCCAATTAATATTGTGAAGGTCACTCGCAATATTAAAAAATGATGATGTAGGCCGTCCAGTTCTCTGTTGGGAAGGAAGGTTTAGAAAAATGGGCTTGAGCCCAGTTTGCAGTTACAATCTTGCGCTGTCCATCTGTTAAAAATGAAAAATAAAAATCAGCTTACAGGTCAGTAGTTAGGTGGCCAGGCAGCCCTAAAAATGTGGTTGTCTCTTCTGATGGCGACGTGAAAGTTCTTCAGAAGAAGCTCGATTTGCAGTAGTCCAAAGATGCCATCTACTGGAAAATAAGATTATATGCGATCTGATCTTCAATGTACGTCTTCAGTGAAATCTCCTATTGGGTTTCCATGACCGTGAAACCATTCTCCTGTGGAAAATTGTTGTTGAGGTATGGTCCTCCATATCATGTCACCCCTAGGCCTTCTCTTCATTAAACTAGACCAAAGGTAGGCAACCTTGGCTCTTTTATGACTCGTGGACTTCAACTCCCAGAATTCCTGAGCCAGCATGGCTCAGCTTGGAAACCTCTCCCTTTCCCCTCAGCATGGCTGGCTCAGGAATTCTGGGAGATGAAGTTCACGAGTCATAAAAGAGCCAAGGTTGTCTACCCCTGAACTAGACATACCCAATTTCTGCAACTTAATAATAATAATAATAATAATATAATAATAAAGTTGGAAGGGACCTTGGAGGTCATCTAGTCCAACCCCCTGCTCAGGCAGGAAACCCTATAGCATTTCAGACAAATGGCTGTCCAGTGTCTTCTTAAAGACTTCCAGTGTTGGAGCATTCACCGCTTCTTGAGGCAGGTTGTTCCACTGATTAATTGTTTTAACTGTCAGGAAGTTTCTCCTTAGTTCTAGGTTGCTTCTCTCCTTGATTAGTTTCCATCCATTGCTTCTTATCCTGCCTTTAGGTGCTTTGGAGAATAGCTTGACTCCCTCTTTTTGTGGCAGCCCCTGAGATATTGGAACTCTGTTATTATGTCACCTCTCGTCCTTCTTTTTCATTAAACTAGATATACCCAGTTCCAGCAACTGTTCCTTATATGTTTTAACCTCCAGTCCCCTGATCATCTTTGTTGCTCTTCTCTGCACTCTTTCTAGAGTCTCAACATCTTTTTTATATTGTGGTGACCAAAACTGAATGCAGTATTCCAAGTGTGGCCTTACCAAGGCATTGTAAAGTGGTATTAATACTTCATGTGATCTTGATTCTATCCCTCTGTTAATGCAGCCTAGCACTGTGTTGGCTTTTTTGGCAGCTGCAGCACACTGCTGGCTCATATTTAAGTGATTGTCCACTAGGACTCCGAGGTCCCTCTCACAGTTGCTACTATTGGGCAAGGTACCCCCTATACTATACCTGTACATTTGGTTTTTCTTGCCTAAATGTAGAACTTTACTTTTTTTACTTTTTTTTTTTTACTTCATATGTTTTAGCCTCCAGTCCTCTAATCATCTTTGGTATCATCTTGGAGTTTTGTGAGAGATATAAAAGTGTAAACAGAAAATAAATATATGGGGCATGGGGTGGGAAGGGATCTTGACTTTGTCGTGGTCTTTTAAATGGATCTAGAAAGCCATGTGACATCGACCTAATCTTTTCCTTTTGTTTTCCAGATTAATGGTCATTTGTCTGCTAACGGAGATGTCTACCAGGAACGGCTGACTCGGCTGGAAAGTGACAAGGAATCTCTTGTTCTGCAAGTGAGTGCTTTTTCAATTTGGCATGTTCTTTCTTTCTCTCTGCCTAATAAAGTTTTGGTTCTTGATAGGGAGTTGCGTACAAGCAGCACTTTTCAAATAGATTTTGCAGAACTATCTTAGAAGGGTTCCTAAGAAAGCTTAGGAACTATAGATTATCAGGGATTCAGTAACAGGCTAAGAAAAAGATAACGATGTTAGCTGTGGATGTTCCAGATCCCTTAGCCCAAACAGACCCCAAGTCAGAAAGTCATAAGCCAGAAGACAGGCTTAGGATACAGGAGGATCTGGACAGACTTGAACACTGGGCGCTATCTAACAAAATGAAATTTAATGGTGAAAGAAGTAAGGTTCTACATTTAGGCAAGAAAAACCAAATGCACAGGTCTAGTGTAGGGGGTACCTTGCTCAGTAGTAGCAACTGTGAGAGGGATATCGGAGTGCTAGTGGACAATCACGTAAATAGGAGCCAGCAGTGTGCTGCAGCTGCCAAAAAAGCCAACACAGTGCTAGGCTGCATTGACAGAGGAATAGAATCAAGATCACATGAAGTGTTAATACCACTTTACAAGGCCTTGGTAAGGCCACACTTGGAATACTGCATTCAGTTTTGGTCGCTACGATGTAAAAAAGATGTTGAGACTCTAGAAAGAGTGCAGAGAAGAGCAACAAAGATGATCAGGGGACTGGAGGCTAAAACATATAAGGAACGGTTGCTGGAATCGGATATGTCTAGTCTAATGAAGAAAAGGACGAGGGGGGACATGATAGCAGTCTTCTAGTATCTCAGGGGCTGCCCCAAAGAAGAGGGAGTCAAGCTATTCTCCAAAGCACCTGAAGGATGGAAACTAATCAAGGAGAGAAGCAACCTAGAACTAAGGAGAAACTTCCTGACAGTGAGAACAATTAACCAGTGGAACAACCTTCCTCCAGAAGCGGTGAATTTTCCAACACTGGAAGTTTTTAAGAAGAGACTGGACAGCCATTTGTCTGAAATGATATAGGGTTTCATGCCTTAGCAGGGGTTGGACTATTATTATTATTATTATTATTATTATTATTATTATTATTATTATTATTATTATTATTATTATTATTATTATTATTATTATTATTATTATTATTATTATTATTATTATTACTACTATCTTTTTATTTCTGCACACAGATAAGCAGAGAAACATCACCCAAAATAGGAGATGAGAAGCTTAAAAAGATATAAAATCACTTTGTGTACAGTTCGGATATAATGGGTTCAGAATGAGTTCTTTTATCAACATTTGATTCATCTCTGATGCAGCACGTGTTCTCGGAGGATCTAACTTGTAGCATGCAACATCCCATAATTTCTTAGTAGGATCTTGTTAACCCTTGTCTTCAGCTTCATCATCTCGCCTTATAATGAGTTTACAATTAACTAAAGTTTACGTCCATGTTTCTGACAGATTTAAATCAGCCCTGTTATCTTGCAGCACATAGCTTTTTTGTTCCTCTGAGAATTACATACATTAATCAAAGAAACTCTTGAGTTGCTGAAAACATTACTCAAAGAGGCTCCCTTCCCTGGCTGCCATCAGTGGAGGGTAAGATTAAATAGCCCTTGTGGAAAAGAAAAATGTAGGAAGCTGTCTCCCTAAGTTGTTGATTAGAAGACCTTCCACATTGAGCTTTTAAAGTCAAATATTGACCGGTGAGTTCCATTGCTTTCAGGCCTATTTTACACATAAATAACGTCGGTTATATTCGTGTACTGAGCGCCAAAGAATGAAGGCCTTTGAACTATGGTGCTGGAGAAGATTCTTGAGAGTCCCCTGGACTGCAAGGCGATCAAACCGGTCAGTCCTAGAGGAGATCAACCCCGACTGCTCTTTAGAAGGCCAGATCCTGAAGTTGAAACTCAAGTACTTTGACCACCTAATGAGAAGGAAGGACTCACTGGAGAAGAGCCTAATGCTGGGAAAGATGGAGGGCAAGAGAAGAAAGGGACGACAGAGAATGAGGTGGCTGGATGGAGTTACTGAAGCAGTAGGCGTGAGCTTAAATGGACTCCAGAAGATGGTAGAGGGCAGGAAGGCCTGGAGAAACGTTGTCCATGGGGTCGCGATGGGTCGGACACGACTTCGCAACTAACAACAACAACATATTTGTGTAGGATGGGAATTCTCCTTTGTAGTCCCTTTAGACCAAAAACGAGACTTTAAAACTATTAAAGCAAGCAAAGATGTAATGCTTTTTTTTATTCAATACTAGCTGTACCCGGCCATGCGTTGCTGTGGCTCAGTCTGGTAAAAGCGTGTGTTGCTTTTATGTTTTTACCTATCACAGGTGTGACATCTATATAATAGTAGATATATAAAAACACGCGCGTATTCGATTGCAACGTTGTGTCAAAATTTCAAAGCAATCAGTGAAGAACTTTCAGAGATTTAAGATTTTGAACAAACAAACATTTACATTTTTATTTATATAGATTTTGTTTATTTCCAGCCTTTGAGCAGGGAATTGGTCCCAAAGGTGCTTTTTCAAAAAGCAACTGGAATTTCTTTCTTTCTTTTTCTTTGAAGACGTTTTGCTTCCCATCCAAGAAGCTTCTTCAGTTCTGACAGAACGGAAGGATTCCATTCTTTCAGCCTTTTGAAAAAAAAAACAACAACCCACCTTTGGGACAGCCGTGATTTAGATGACTGAGACTATCCAAGGTCCCTTCCAAACTCTGTTATTCTGCTATTCTTAGGGCTGTAATAAATTTGATTTGATTGTATTCGAGCAAGCAATGATGTCTTCAGGTTTGTGGAGGGTATCAATTATGAGTCAGATAGTTAAAGAATCTTGAGTTGCTATCAATACCTTCCCAAAAAGATCAAATCAGTGTGTAATGACTGAAGAAGGCACGTTCTCTGGTGGGCATACTCAGAGATTGAGGGGCATCATTTGTTTTCATTCTTTTTTTTTCTTTTTTGAACAGGTGAGTGTCCTTACTGACCAAGTGGATGCTCAGGGAGAGAAGATCAGGGATTTGGAATTGTGCCTGGAGGAAAACAGAGAGAAGCTGAATGCAACGGAAGAAATGCTACAGCAGGTACCTCCAACTTCTGTCTGTGAATCTAGGGGTTTTGTTTGGTGGAATCTCCCCTCTGTTTTTGATGCACACAGCACATGCTGGCCCACATATCCACATATTTTTTTTCTTGCAGATATTTCATGACCCAACTAGGTAGCATCATCAGGTGCACCTAGTTAGGTCATGCAATGTCTGCAAGAAAACAACAGAGCCCGGAGAGCACCAAGGACCCCACAGTTGTAGTCGTCGTCGTCGTCGTCGTCGTCGTCGTCGTCGTCGTCGTCGTCGTCGTCGTCGTCGTCGTCCTCCTCCTCCTCCTCCTCCTCCTCCTCCTCCTCCCTTCTTCCTTCTTCTCCTTCTCCCCCTCCTCCCCTTTCTCCTTTCTCCCTCTTCATTTGGCAGGACCTTCAAAGACACCCCATCTTTCTCTTCCCTCCTTTAAACCATCGATTCTCTTTTTTCATTTTTAACAGGAGCTCTTAAGCAGAACATCTCTTGAAACTCAGAAGTTGGATCTCATGGCTGAGGTCTCCAACCTGAAGCTTAAGTTGACTGCAGTGGAAAAGGACAGGATAGATTGTGAAGACAAATTCAGAGATGCAGATGTGAGTCAAGCCAGGTTCAGCATGGCTGAAACGTTTTGCCTTAGATTTCTTAACACATGATCTGTACTTAACAGTGCTGTTGCATCCACCATGATACAAAAAGATGTTGAGACTCTGGAAAGAGTGCAGAGAAGAGCAACAAAGATGATTAGGGGGCCGGAGGCTAAAACATATGAAGAATGGGTATGTCTAGTGTAATGAAGGGAAAGACAAGGAGTGATATGATAGTCTTCTAGTATTTGAGGGGCTGTCACAAAGAAGAGGGCATCAGCCTATTCTCCAAAGCACCTGAAGGCAAGACGAGAAAGTATGGATGGGAAGTAATCAAGAAAAGAAGCAAAATAGAATTAAGGAGAAATTTCCTGTCAGCGAGTACAATTAATCAGTGGAACAGCTTGCCTCTAGAAGTTGTAGGTGCTTCATCACTGGAGGTTCTCAAGAAGAAACTGGACAGCCATTTGTCTGAAATGATATAGGGCCTCTTACTTGAGCAAGGGGTTGACTAGAAGACCTTCAAGGTGCATTCCAACTCTGTTATTCTCTGTTCCTATCTGAAGTGGATGAGTAATACCTCCCCATCTGGAAGCAGTTAAAATCATTCAGATTTGGCACCAGCTATAGGAAGCAGAACAGGATTGTACAGCTCGAGGGACTAACAATATCATTTCTCTCTATCTACCAACCCTGTATTGTGGTTTTCTGAGTCCTGGTTTAATCGCCTGCTTTACATTCTCAAGCAGGCTATAAAAACAGGAGATCTGTTACTAAGGGGCTGCAGTAATGTTGGTCACTTCTAAACCTCCAAGCCCCAAATGAAACAATAATGTTGCTTTGTTGGAAACTATTACCCTGAACAAAAAAGAAAAAAAAATAATCCTCCAGGCTGGCTTTCATCTTCATTTCAAAGTCTTGTGGTCTAGAACAGGGGTAGGCAACCTTGGCTCTTTTATGACTCGTGGACTTCAACTCCCAGAATTCCTGAGCCAGCCGTGCTGAGGGGAAAGCGAGAGGTTTCCAAGCTGAGCCATGCTGGCTCAGGAATTCTGGGAGTTGAAGTCCACGAGTCATAAGAGAGCTAAGGTTGCCTACCCCTGGTCTAGAATATTCTAGAAGACCATTCTCATTAGCAAGAGGTCATGTCTCTGAGGTGCTCTGTGAAAAAAAGGACCATTTGTAGGAAGGTAGATTTGGGATCAAGGCAACCGTGGGATCTTTATCCTGATCCTTTCCGTTCTCCAATTGGTTCCCTCTTCTCTGAGGTCTTTGGAACAATATTTTTCCAGCCCCAGGCGCGAAGAAATATTTAAAAAGTGGTTAAATTTTATACAGTGGTTTGCAAAATCAGAGGGAGACCTAATCCTAGTCCTAAGTGTCTATGGAGATTCTCAGTCATCCAGGTCATAGATGTCCCAAAGGTGCTTTTTCACGAGGTACCTGGACTTTCTTGTTTTTCTTTGAAGACGTTTCTCTTCTCTTCAAGAAGCTTCTTCAGCTTTGACTGGATAGTGGGGAATAAATCCTTCCATTCCCCACCATCCAGTCAGAGCTGAAGAAGCTTCTTGGATGAGAAGTAAAATGGCTTCAAAGAAAAACAAGAAAGTCCAATTGCCTTGTGAAAAAACAGCTCTGGGACCCCGATCCTAAGATTTAAACTCCATAGATTTTAATGCTGAGATGCTTTATTTTACTGTTAGAATATTTTATAGATCTTTACACCTTACAGTAGTGGCCAAAATTGTGGAAACCTTTTGGGAAAAGTGTATTTTTGAGGTTTGATGGCTAATAACACAACCTTTTTTGGAGTAGTACCATAAAATTATATATCAATGGAAAGATAATTTAATCAAGAATGTAATGCAACAAAGTTTGTTCAATTATCTGTACTGTATTCTATGAAAAGTTATAGCCAAATAACCAGAAAAAGGAAACACAACTTGCTTAGGTTGATATCAGGTAGCTTTCCTTCATCTGATGGTAGCCAATGAGCATGAGTGTTTAGAGAGCCAATCAGGTGTCATCTTGCTTTGGCAATGAGCCAATCAGATCACAGGAGGATCCAGTGATTGATGTCATGTATTGAAGCTGAGAGGAGGACATTTGTCAGTGTGTTATGTGATGGCTATCCAATTGGTTGGGGTTTTTTGTGTTCTTTCATTTAGCGAGCTTGTAAAATGTAATAAAATTAAAGCAATGGTGCAAAGAGTTGACTGGTCGCCCAGAAAACGACGTAAAATAGTATTATTAAGTGAACAAGGCTACTGTTATAAAGAAATTAGAAGAAAAATGGGTGGAAACCTAACCAAAGGTGGCATTTCTACTGTACACTTTTCCCAAAAGGTTTCCACAATTTTGGCCAATGCTGTATCAACAGCTGATATCCCCCCTGACCAGTGTTGTGTTGAGAAAAAAAAACTTGTGTAAAATTGGCTAGCGTTCAGTCTTGTGTAACTGACTGTTGAAAAGATCGTGTTGTGTTGTTTCTTTCCACCTGGAAACTGGATGTGATCTGGGGGCCGAAGGGATTTTTTTTCTCTCTCAATTCAAAGAAGGTCTTCAAGTGAGGTGGAACATAGATAGTCCTTGACTTATGACCGCAACTGAGGCCAAAATTTCTGTTGCTAAGCCTGACACTTGTTAAGTGAGTCTTGCCCCATTTTACGACCTTTTTGCCAGGCTCGTTAAGGGAGTTAAACTGTTACGTGAATCTGGCTTCCCCATTGACTTTTCTTGTCAAAAGGTGGTCACGTGACCCCGCGACACTGCAACCGTCATAAATACGAGTCAGTTGCCAAGCCTCTGAATTTTGATCATGTGACCATGGGGATGCTGCAACGGTCGTAAGTGTGAAAAACGGTCATAAGTCACTTTTTCAGTGCCGTTATTGTAACTTCGAATCGACACTAAATGAAAGGTAGTCAAGAACCAGGTGTAGCGATGAAGAAAGTTGAAACTCAGCGAGAACTTGTTACACAGAGTAGCACATGCAGTACTAAGTGTTCCTACTTACAAGTGGAAAGGAGAACATCTGGGACGATTATTTTAATGGCCACCCAAATTCCTTCCATTATGTCAAGTTGTGGCTACCAAGAATGTGGGAATTATGCGTAAGGGCCCTTGTTTGAAAAGTTTGGCATGCAGAGGTTTTAAAATCAAACAGTTTCACAATCCTGATAGGAAATAGCAAGAATACTTTTGTTGTCTGAAAACACAGCAAAGCGTGGCTTCTTTCCTTATTTTCATTTTTTTTGTTTCCCAAAACTGATACTAAGAGGAAGTTTATGTCTAGGAGGAATAAAAGGGAAATGATGTGGTCATCTGAGAGGGAGAAGGAGAGGGAGAGAGGGAGAGAGAGGGAGAGAGAAAGAGAGGGGGGAGAGGAAAGAGAGAGAGAAAGAGAGAGAGGAAAGAGAGTGAGGAAAGAGGGAGAGGAAAGAGAGAAAGAGAGAACGAGAGAGGGAGAGAGGAGAGGGAGAGAAAAGAGAGAGGGAGAGGAAAGAGAGAAAGAGGGAGAGGAAAGAGAGAGGGAGAGAGAGGAAAGAGAGAGGAGAGGAAAGAGAGGGAGAGGAAAGAGAAAGAAAGAGAAGAAAGAAAGAGGGAGAGGGAGGGAGAGGAGAGAGAGAGAGGGAGAGAGAGAGAGAGAGATTTGATGTGAATATCTCTGTGAGATGCCTATTTTTAATGCAGTTTTTCAATGACATTTGAGGGAACCAAAAGTTTTGCAGTTTTAATTTTTGTTCTGCGGTTGCTGTATGTGGGAAATCTGGGATAAGTAAATCTGGAATTATTCCCTTTGAATGCTCATATTTTAACTGCTCTCATCTCTGAGCTGGTGTCTTCTAATGGTAAGTCCTTCTTTTGGAAGTAAGATTTGATGTGATCAGCAGACTTGTACTAAGTAAAATCTAGGCAGGTGATTGTATCTCATAGAAGAGAATAAATGTAGCTCAGAGTCGAACGATGGGGTCCTTGGTGCTCTCTGAGCTTGGTGGTTTTCTTGCAGACATTTCATGACCCACCTAGGTAACATCATCAGTGCTAGAAGGGAGTAGAGCTTGCTCTCTGTTTATATACTACTACCTTGCCCTATCAATGTAGCCTTGGTGGTTACTTCATTAGGCTGTTGGTGATTCTTAACTTGTTTGTCTACATTCGTAGTTCCTCCCTATATAAAAATAACAGCAAACTCCCCTCCCTTTCAGCACTGATGATGTTACCTAGTTGGGTAATGAAATGTCTGCAAGAAAACTATCAAGCTCAGAGAGCACCAAGGACCCCAGAGTATCTCAGCCTTGGCTGCTTTTGAAAAGCTAAGTAAGGCCAGATTTGGTTAATATTTGAATGCGAGACAATGGGAGAAAATTGGACTGTAGGCTTACACTGCGAAGTTGGAAAAAAAAATTTGGAAAATGCCACGGCAAATTACTTCATCATTTTTACTAAGTAACTGCATGGAGTTTCTCCTTCAACGTCCCTATTAAAGTCAAAGGGATGTCCTTTGAGGCAGCTGCTTTGAGTGCCTTAGAGGATGCAGCTGCTTTAATACTCTGGGATGTGGTATTTGGCTTTCTGCAGTGAGTTTGGGGGAACGCTCTTCCTTCATTGTATGCGTCCCAGATAGTTGGCTTGCTTAGATATTTCCATCTCATTGGCTTCCACCTTTTTCTAAACAGCAATAGCATCGGCACTTAGACTTACGTACCGCTCCATAGTGCTTTACAGCACTCTCTAGGACAGGGGTAGGCAACCTTGACTCTTTTATGACTCGTGGACTTCAACTCCCAGAATTCCTGAACCAGCATGGCTCAGCTTGGAAACCTCTCCCTTTCCCCTCAGCATGGCTGGCTCAGGAATTCTGGGAGTTGAAGTCCACGAGTCATAAAAGAGCCAAGGTTGCCTACCCCTGCTCTATGAGGTTCATAGAATGAGCATGTTGCCCTCAACAATCTGGGTCCTCATTTTACCGACCTCGGAAGGATGGAAGCCTGAGTCAACCTTGCGCCAGTCAGGATCAAACTGCTGGCAGTGGGCAGAGTCTGCCTGTAATACTGCACTCTAACCACTGCACCAGCTGATGTCATTTTAAAACTGTGTTTTGAAGATAGAAGAAGTAGCTCAGCTGTGTCTAGTGCATTTTCCTACTCGTTTTCATGATTTTCAAATCTTCTTTGTTCATTTCTTTTACTTCAAAACAGGATTTGATGCAGGAGGTTAATGATTTGCGCCTAAAAGTAGGAGATATGGACAGGGAAAGACTTCAATATGAGAAAAAGCTTAAATCTACCAAAGTAAGTCCATGTTCCAGATAAAGAAACACATCTTCAGCAGTCTATGCCTCATGACTTGTGTATCCGTATTCATGTCTCTTTTCTACTTAAAGTTGGTTCGTGGATATGGTCACCAGTACGTGATTGACTTAAGCTTGTGTTTAAGGTGGTAGAAATGGGTAATGGTTAGGAGCTGTTTCTATGAAACTGTCTTTATGAAGGGCTAGTAATATTTCTTTCTTTGCATCATGGAAAGAAGAGGATTGAGGAATTGGAGAAACCTAACTCGACGATCTTTCTGTATTTTTTACGCTATCCCTTAAGGGTGTAATTCACAAAATGAAAGACCAAGGAGTCACACCTGCGAAGAAGAAATTAGCACACACTTTCTTTAAAATGTCTAATTATCTTGCTGGTGTAGAAAAAGAAGATGGTTAGATACCTTCTTTTGAAAGACAAAGTTAGATGTTCATTGGGTATATAATTTCATTCTAATTGGAAGATCACATTGGAGAGCCATATGAAAAGTTAGTTTCTAGAACTGTTTAGGAAAGGCCAACAATGGGGTTGAGGATTACTTAGATTTGACTCCAGAATTGTGCTTTGTGTATGCAGGAGCACAAACATAGTATCTGTCTACATCAGGGGTGGGGAACGATGGCCCTTTTATGACTTGGGGACTTCAACTCCCAGAATTCCTGAGCCAGCATGGCTGGCTCAGGAATTCTGGGAGTTGAAGTCCACCAGTCAAAAAGGGACCATTATTTCCCCATGCTGGCTCAGGAATTCTGGGAATTGAAGTCCACCAGTCATAAAGGGACCATAGTTCCCCCATGCTGGCTCAGGAATTCTTGGAATTGAAGTCCACCAGTCATAAAGAAGCCATAGTTCCCCCATGCTGGCTCTGGAATTCTGGAAGTTGAAGTCTATAAGTCATAAAGGGCCCATTGTTCCCCCATGCTGGTTCTGGAATTCTGAGAGTCCACAAGTCATAAAGGGGCAATTGTTCCCTACCTCTAGTCTGAAAGCAGCCATATCATTTCCCAAGCTTAAAACTCCCCAATCTTTTCTTACAGCCCAAAGCCAAAGATTGAAGGTATAACTGATTACAATGTAAAAATAAATAAAAGTTGAATAATATAAATAATCGTGATAGTTGATACAAAAGGTATGTTATAATTGTGGGAGGACTTTATCAATTAATGCCTAATTTTTACAAATGCTGCTTAATATTTGGCCATAATCTAATTGATTTACAATCCACAAAAAAAGGACGAAACTAGAAGTATTGTCAGATTGATGTAAAAGGGGCAGGTTATAGGAATTACAAATATCTCTATAGAAGCTACAGAAAATTACTGAGTTGGACAGTTTTTCATCATCTCCAGTTTTAATGGGCAAACACGTTTCGCAAATGGAAGTTTAGAATATCTTCCTCGTAATAACTCCAAAGTCAGAATATTATGTCTTGTCCCAAAGAAACTCTTGTTTAGGTTGGTGGATGTCTGAAGAAAGATCATTGGCCTTAAAAAAAAAAAAAAAAAAAAAAGCTCTTTGTCACCAAGTCCTATGTCTCTATGATAGTTTATTTACTTCTGCCTGAAATTCTATGTGCTTACATTTTTGGAGAGGTGTAAGTTTGGCAAGGTCATGGGCCAAGGTTCATAGAAACTCTGAACTGAAAATCATCTGTTTTTGTTCTATGATGTCCTTCTAGCTTGAGGGACAATCATTAATCATTATTAATGGGACTGGATCCAAGAGAAAAAGATTGCTTTCAGAAGTTGAAGACAGATGGGAAGATTCACCTTCTCACATAGTCCAAAGCACAAGCTTTGGCGATCGAACCCAGAGCACAGTTAAACCCAATTGACCAGACACATTGCACAATTCCTGTTAGATCTGTCCTTCGTATTGAACAGCTAATATAAGGTCTTCTGCTTCCAAGGTTTGGTGTCTTTTGATAGGCGTATCTTTGATTGAAAGTCAGCTCTTTTGCTTTGAACGTAGTCCTGTTTATTATTCTTATTATTTAGCCTTTTCCCTTCCTACATCTTTACTTCTCTTTCAATCCTCTGTCCCTCTTGCCAGTCTTTAATGGCCAAACTTTCTAGCATGAAAATCAAAGTGGGCCAGATGCAGTATGAAAAACAGCGGATGGAGCAAAAATGCCAAATGCTGAAGGTCTGGTAGATTGGTGGTTTTTGAATCATTTATTTTCCATGGCTTTCGTAACCCTCTTTGCCATCTTGTTTGTCTGTATTTTTAAACTTTTTTTTTTTTTGGTGTAATGCATGTATGGATTTTTTCCCCTCCTGTTCCTATGTAAATCCCTCCGATTTATTTATTTATGTCTCCAGCTAAACCAAAATATCTCTGTGTATGTTTCTAAAATATCTCTGTTTCTATTTAAAAGAAAGATTTGATTTAGCATAACGCAGAAAACCATCAGCTGCCGGTTTCTTTCTTGAAATGCGTTCACCACATTAAGCTGAGCTTAAAAAGAAACACAATCTTAGGTATTCCATTTTGGATTTCAGGCTGTGTTAACCTGTTATATTTTCGCTGACAAGTATGCTTCTGTTGCAGAGAAGATTCCTTGATTTTTGGCCTATTTCAGGGGTAGGCAACCTTGGCTCTTTTGTGACTCGTGGACTTCAACTCCCAGAATTCCTGAACCAGCATGGCTCAGCTTGGAAACCTCTCCCTTTCCCCTCAGCATGGCTGGCTCAGGAATTCTGGGAGTTGAAGTCCACGAGTCATAAAAGAGCCAAGGTTGCCTACCCCCTGGCCTATCTGCATTAAAAAAATTTTAAATTGGGTCACTGGATCCCTCTAGCATTTTAATTTTATAAAAAGGGAGGCTAGGAAGTATACAGTATATGTGTCTATGCGTGTGTTTGTGTAGGCTTGTATGTATTTGTCTATATACACAAACACACATGCACAAACAAAAATTGTCTTTCCTGCATTGCAATTCCCTAGGCCAGGGGTAGGCAACCTTGGCTCTTTTATGACTCCTGGACTTCAACTCCCAGAATTCCTGAGCCAGTATGGCTCAGCATGGAAACCTCTCCATATCTCCTCAGCATGGCTGGCTCAGGAATTCTGGGAGTTGAAGTCCACAAGTCATGAAGGGGCCAAAGTTTCTCCCATGCTGGCTCAGGAATTCTGGGAGTTGAAGTCCACGAGTCATAAAAGAGCCATGTTGCCTACCCCTGGATCTTCCCTTTGTATACAATATATATGCTGTATCACTCTCCACTGCTTGGTACACAACTGTACAAGAACACACAGCTTTTTCTGTGATCCAGAATCCAGAACAATTTTTAAGAATAAAATTCCACTCTGGGTCTCAGCCTGCCCACTGTTTTTGATTTTGGCTTGAATTTCTTTTTTTTAACCCCCTGACCCTGAGTTTCAACTGCTGACATCCAGGAATTTTTTAAAAAAATCAGCCGTTCTCAGAAAGATAATCTGGAACCATGTCTAAGGATAAAATTCCATCCGTTCTCTGATATTTTAGCCAATTATTTTGGGGGATAAGTGACTAATAAATCTGAGAGGCATTCAGTTATGGAGTTAGGAGTCCCAACATGATAGATTCATTCGGGTTGTATGTGAGAATGAATTATTCCTTGCCAGGGCCATCCATATGAAGATGTTCTATTATTTGAATCTTAATCCTTTATTATTTGAATCTTAATCCTGTTCTATTATTTGAATCTTAATCCTGAAACACAGTTCTAAACTTTTATAATTCTTTCCTTCCTATTTAAACATTTTATGATGGTGTATGTTAATTTGAGTTTCCTTAAAAACAAACAAAGAAACAAATCAAAAACTATTTATAATTTGAGCAAGATATTTACATTTGTGGGATATCCCCATATATATACTATCATAGTTAATTCTTTTATCCGTGTCTGTATTTTTCCCCACGAACAAATGTACGGAGCACATAGTTACATTCCTACATATGCACTGTTTTTATGATTTTAAGCCTAAAAGCATGCCGAAGCATTTTGTGTTGTGAAAGATGTCATTTTAAGAACTTTCAATCTGGAGTCACTTCCATTGAAAGCAGGCGAGTGTAGAATTGTGCTGTCAGTATTGTATACCTAATTGTTGGGGGAAATGGGTCATGCATGACTAAATGGCAAGGAAGATCCTTTTAGGATCACCTTTCAGTTCAACCCAGGATATTAAATGTTTAAATCAGAGATGGATGACTTTGTGGCTAGAAGAGAGATTATTTTTATATTTTATATTTGCACAGGTAAACTTCAGTTTACAATCATTTGTTTAATGACCCTTTGAAGTGACTTATTGAAGTGACAACTGTTGCAACATCCCCATTGTTGCATGATCAAAATCCACATGTTTGGCAAATGACTCATGTTTATGACGGTCAAAGTGTCCCGGGGTCATGTGATCCCCTTTTGGCCAAATCTGATATGATTATTTAAAAATAAATGAATGCCATCTCTACTTTAAACAGCCAACTTCGGTTTAAAGCTGTCTTTTTTAAAAGTGAAAGCCAAATATATTGATTTTCTATTTTTTTTTTCTGTCTGCCCAGGAAGAACTATTGTCTTTAAAAGAGAAATTAGAACAGAAGGAATCGGAAATAAAACAATTGCAAGAAAAATTGGCCCTTCAAGGGAAAGGAGACATTGACCTAAATGGCAAAGGTGAGGCAAAAACGGTAAACACCGCTTTTGTGATGCTGGCTGGGGGATTGTGGGAGTTCACACAGTTGAAGTTGAAGCCCGCAGATCTTAAACTTGCTAAGGTTGAGAAACGTTGGGCATAGATTGTTATTTATTTTTTTAAAGAAGGCAGAAACTGTATTTGCCTCTCCCTCTACACCCTACAAGTAAGTCATTAGGAGTAGCAAATTTACTCTGGACATTCTTTAAGTAGCTGAGTTTTGGCGGGCAGAATTTTCTTTTAAAACACGCATCCCAAAAGCCAAACGTTTACCCTTCGGGATTACCCTTCGGGATTAGGGGACTGGAGGCTAAAACATATAAGGAACGGTTGCTGGAATTGGGTATGTCTAGTTTAACGAAGAGAAGGACGAGGGGGGACATGATAGCAGTGTTCCAATATCTCAGGGGCTGACACAAAGAAGAGGGAGTCAAGCTATTTTCCAAAGTGCCTGAAGGCAGGACAAGGAGCAACGGGTGGAAACTAACCAAAGAGAGAAGCAACCTAGAACTAAGGAGAAACTTCCTGACAGTTAGAACAATTAACCAGTGGAACAACCTGCCTCCAGAAGCGGTGAATGCACCAACACTGGAAGTTTTTAAGAAGAAACGGGTTTCCTGCCTGAGCAGGGGGTTGGACTAGATGACCTCCAAGGTCCCTTCCAACTTTATTATTATTATTATTATTATTATTATTATTATTATTATTATTATTATTATTATTATTATTATTATTATTATTATTATTATTATTATAACATCAGCAAGCATGAGATGCTTGTGCCGAAGATTGCTAAAATGTTTGCAGAACGAGGAACAGCTAAATGTACAGCTTTAATAAAGCTAAACAAGCACGGACTTCTTAAAATAAAGAAAGAGTTTGTAAGTTTTTATTTATGGTGTTGTAAGCTGGTTTTTATTTCCTGAAGGTGGGTGAGTCACGAGTTTAATAAATAGCAGCTAATTTATTCACTGAGTTTAGATGCCATTCAAGTCAACTTGTGATTGTAGACAGCTTAACAGAATTGCAATCCTTGCTGCAATTTATCCAGCTGGGAATAAGGAGGGTGTATTTGGTGTTTTTTTAAAAAAACTTTTTAACTAATAAATAATATTAGTTATTTAACACTTACTATCACTAATTTTATTAGCTTAATTTAAATTTTAAAATATTATTATTATTATTATTATTATTATTATTATTAACAACAACAGCAACAACAACAATAATAATAATAATAAAGTTGGAAGGGACCTTGGAGGTCATCTAGTCCAACCCCCTGCTCAGGCAGGAAACCCTATACCATTTCAGACAAATGGCTGTCCAGTCTCTTCTTAAAAACTTCCAGTGTTGGCGCATTCACCGCTTCTGGAGGCAGGTTGTTCCACTGGTTAATTGTTCTAACTGTCAGGAAGTTTCTCCTTAGTTCTAGGTTGCTTCTCTCCTTGATTAGTTTCCATCCGTTGCTTCTTGTCCTGCCTTCAGGTGCTTTGGAGAATAGCTTGACTCCCTCTTCTTTGGGGCAGCCCCTGAGATATTTGAACACTGCTATCATGTCACCCCTAGTCCTTCTTTAATAAAGACATCTATATTATTGCGAAGGCTTTATATTTGATGGGTTAGCCTAAAGCAGTGGTTCTCAACCTTTTTAATGCCGAGACCCCCAACCGGTCGTAAGTCGAGGACTAAACCGGCCGTAAGTTGAGGACTACCCAACCGGTCGTAAGTCGAGGACTTTCCCTTCCCGGAAGCGCCGCGCATGCGTGGTTCCGCCCCCTGCGCCAGCCGAGGCGTAGCTGGCAAGCGGCAGAGACGGAGCAGGCCGACCACCAGCTGGCCCAGCCCAAGGGAGTAAGGCACCCGCCGGAAAAGGGGAAAAAATGGCGGACAGCCTTGCTTGGCGACCCCCGTGAAATGGTCGATCGACCCCAAATGGGGTCGCGACCCATAGGTTGAGAACTGCTGGCCTAAAGCCATGAGGCAGATCATTTACGATGGCCTTGTGTGAACCACAAATAATCGCATTGCGCTTTAGACGTTAAGAGGTTAAGTTGCGGAAGATTTAAAATCAGGTCAATCTCAGCCATGGAAATTTAGGAAGTGATTGTAGACAGCTGACTCACCCTCAGCCCAACTTCACAAGGCTGTTAGGGGTGTGAAACTTGGAATAGGCGTGCTAAATGAACCGCCCGGAAGTTCTAGATTTTTATATTTGTAAATGAAAACAGGGAGTTTGCGTTTGGTTTGTCTTGAACATGCTTTTAATGCTCGGAATCTAATTTTTCAATCTCATGGGTCTTCCTGCACAGATGACAATTGTAAAAAGAAGCTGAAAGACAAAAGTAAGGGTTTTTTTGGTGTCCTCTCCCAAACACATGTCATACATTGTTTTCCCAGTAGCACTTCCTGCATGTATCATGTTAAAATCATATTAATCCTCAACCCCTCACCTTCACTCTTCATCTCTCATTCAGTGAATATCTGAGGGAAACTGTAAGGGGAACCCTTGTGTTTTAAATGCTCTACAGGTGATCCTCGACTTACGACCTCAACGGAGCCCAAAATTTCTGTTGCTAAGTGAGACAGCCATGAAGTGAATTTTGCCCCCTTTTCATAACCTTGCTTGCCACAGCTGTTCAGTGAATCGCTGCAGCTGTTAAATCTGGCTTCCTTCTTGACTTTGCTTGTCAGAAGTTCTTACATGACTCCGGGACACTGCAACCGTCATAAGTACCAGCCAGTTGCCCAGCATTCGAATTTGGATCAGGCGACCATGGGCATGCTGCAGTGGTCCCTAAGTGTGAAAAATGGGTCCTAAGTTGTAACTTCGAACGCTCACTAAATGAACTGTTGTAAGTCGAGATTCCCTGTATTTTCCCTTTAAAGCACACATGTCAAACACAAGGCCTGGGGGCCGGATGCGGCCCGCAAAGTGGTTTCATGTGGTCCGTGAAGCCATCCTGGAAACAGTGAGGGAATGGCTCCCACTGCCTTGGCCCTGCCCTAGGCCGGCCGGGAGCCAATGTACAATTTTGTGGTGGCCATCTATGCTGAAAGGCATTTAGTCTTAGCTCCACAAGGCTGTCTGGAAACAGCGAGGAACCAGTCCCTGCCGTGTCGGCCCCGCCCCCTGTGTGCATGCTGGGGAGGTGTCCCCCTTTGTGAGGAATGAAGAAATGGACCATGCCTTGGCGCTTGCCTCAGTCCCACCCCCTTCTGCCAGAGACCCTCAGATCTGTCCCACTTCTGCCCAGGCCCCCACAGGCACTCTTGACGTGAACGATGTAGAGCTGGCCATGCCCACCCAGTAGGCCACACCCATTCCATCCACGCCCACCCAGTAGACTGCACCCACGCTGGCCACACACCCCCAGCCCCCCCCAGGGCAACCGCAATGCTGATGCGGCCCGCAATGAAATTGAGTTTGACACTCCTTGTCTACGGAGATTCTCAGTCATCCAGGTTAAGGTTGAAAAAGCACGTTTGGGAAAAGGGCTATTTTGTCATACAAACACTCACACCTATTTTTAACACAGTATCTTAATACAGTAGTTTGTAAAGGCCAAATGCACAACAAGACAAATGCACAACAAGACAAATGCACAACAAGACCAAATGCACAACAAGACCCACCCCCTTCTGCCAGAGACCCTCAGATCTGTCCCACTCCTGCCCAGGCCCCCCACAGGCACCCTTGATGCGAACGATGTAGAGCTGGCCATGCCCACCCAGTAGGCCACACCCACTCCATCCACGCCCACCCAGTAGGCCGCACCCACTCGGCCCCCCGAGGACAACCGCAATGCTGATGCGGCCCTCAATGAAATTGAGTTTGACACCCCTGCTTTAAAGGAAGTGGTGGGTTTCTAATGTAATAATTCCAGTCCTTGGTTTATAGTTGGGAACACTCTTGAGCATGTAATACAAAAGTCTCCATTTCAGTTCAGCTGAATTGATTGAGTGGATCTGAGAGCAACAAATAACTTTGATGAATTCCATTCTCACAAGACTAATTAATTTTATTTATCAAAATTCACAAACATATGTTCAGCTAGCATCTGGTTAGGTCATACCCGGTACTGTCTTCAACCATTTTTTTTTTTTGGTGAAACTTAAGCTGAAGTTACACATATCGGCATGACTTTTGATCACAACAGATATATCCACCCTTTTATCACAAATATCTTACTTCACAATCGCTTCTAATCTATTGACACCATCCCGTTGCCTCGTCTTTTACTGTTATTTTCCTTTTTTACATTTCTTCAGCTGTTCAGTTTCTTTTTATGCGGCTGCTGATGTTACAAAAGAGTCATCGTTGTTTCAAACTATAGGGAATGTTTTAATCTTTGGAGATTTCTAACATTCCTGATAAATTAATAAGATTGAGCATTCCCTTGTATTTTTGCAGAGCTACAGTTGCGTAGTGGGTAAGAGTGAGTCAAAAAATCGGAAAGTCCTTTGGTTTAGAATTCCCACTTCACTTTGCTTTTGTGTCCTTCACACATCGTTCCCGACTTAAAATTTGTCAACCTGGTTAGCACCATGGTTTCATGTTGAACTTCAACTTAACAAGCTGGATTGCAGTGTCTTTGAATGCTCTCAGTAGTGTAATGGATTAGAAGCGTGCAAGGAATGACGGTTATTTTAATCTTCAACTAGCATGAATCACCACATGCCCCTTGCTCCATTAAAAACTAATTTGATTTCTTCCTGCTTAAATTTTGGATTTAATTGAGAGGAAGTCCATTTGTATTTCTCCTGGTCCAGGGGTAGGCAACCTTGGCTCTTTTATGACTCGTGGACTTCAACTCCCAGAATTCCTGAGCCAGCATGGCTCAGCTTGGAAACCTCTCCCTTTCCCCTCAGCATGGCTGGCTCAGGAATTCTGGGAGTTGAAGTCCACGAGTCATAAAAGAGCCAAGATTGCCCACCCCTGTCCTGGTCCATGCTAAACTGTAGAGTTGGTCAAGAAATGGTGTTCCTTCTATCCTTCCATGTTTTTGTAAGCGGTAACTTTTTACCTTTTAGATGTTGAGGTCCAAAAGATGAAGAAGGCCGTGGAATCTTTATTGGCGGCGAATGAAGAAAAGGTAGATATGAAAATACTTTTCTGATTTTGATTTTGGTAAATGAACAGTAGGCGGATTGAGTCGATGGGGCCCGTTTAAAAGTGGCGTCCTTGTTCTGTTTGCAGTTAGTGGGAAACACTGAAGGAGGATGTGCTATATGATTACTTGCAGGTAAATGAAATCGCCTTGCAAGCAAGAACATTGACAAAGCAGAGTTCCTGGATAGGTAGAGACGTTCACTGGAATTCAAATAAAGGAGAGGGAGATACCCTTCCTTCTTTGAAAGTAGCAAGTTCATTGGACATACAAGCCAGATATTAGACCCACTCCCTTCTAGCACTGATGATGTTACCTACTTGGGTCATGAAATGTCTGAAAGAAAACAAACCAAGCTCAGAGAGCACCAAGGGCCCCTCATGTTTAAGATTCTGGAGTTTGCAGTGCTTCAGATCTGAGACACCACCCAATGCTTCAAAGGAGGAAGGGATCAGCCCCCATTTCCTTCACATTCTATCCTGGAAAAAGCCACAGAAGCCACAGACGGAAGTTGTGTTTACATCCTTCAGTTCAGAGTGTCGTGCAACCGTACTGCTGAATTATAACTGTGTTAAGTGGGTGTATTATTTCTAAATGAGTTTGATGTTCAAGCAGAGTCTGCTGCTTGAGCAGGGGGTTGGACTAGAACAGGGCTTTTCAACCAGTGGTATGGGTACCACCTGTGGTACATTGGCACCTGGCAGGTGGTACGCGACCATCCTAGAAAAGTGCTAGCAGGGGAGGGGAATGAGCTTAACCGGTGGCAGCACCGCACAAGCCTGAACGAGAGATGGCTGGAGCTGCAGGGCTGTCAGGGCTCAGCGGAAGCACCAGGATCAGTGCCGCTTTCCAGCTGATCGGTGCTTCTTCGGGGCTGTCAGGGCTCAGCGGAAGCGCCAGGATCAGCGCCAGGCTCCAGCTGGAGCTCGGCGCTGATCCTGGTGCTTCTGCTGAGCCCAGAAGAAGCACCAATCAGCTGGAAAGCAGCATTGATCCTGATGCTTCTGCTGAGCCCAGAAGAAGCGCCGATCAGCTGGAATGTTGCAGCATCCCCAGGGTCTTGTGATTTACATTCAGATGCTTGGCAACGGATTCATATTTATGACGGTCACAGTGTCCCAGGGTCATGTGAAGTGACCAAAACCTGCTGCAACCACCCATCAGACGGGGGGAATAAAAACCAAACACCCCACCCCACCCCACCCCATCTGCCAATCCTCAACAGAAATGCTCAGAACAATGAAAACCTCAGACAGGAGGAAGAGCGCCGCCGGTTGGGCAGGCAGGTGTCTTGCTCGGCTGTGGCTTGGGGGGCACTTTTTTCAGTGCCATTGTAACTTCGAACAGTCACTAAGCGAACTGTTGTAAGTCGAGGACTACCTGTACTTCATCACTTTTTTCCTTTTTTTTTTTTTTTT